>NC_043963.1:12358189-12660689 GCF_902148855.1 Sphaeramia orbicularis | reverse complement strand
TGTTTTTTTTGAAGCTTTTATGATTCATGTACTCGGTTCAACAGTCCAAGCGGGCCATAAATAATGCATTATAACACCAAAGCTGTGGGCCGTATAAAATCTGACCGCGGGCCGTGATTGGCCCCCGGGCCGGACTTTGGACACGCCTGCTTTAAGCAGTAAAAGAACCTGCTTTCTCTTCAGCCTGGATGTTGGATGATCTCATTTTCTTCTTACTATAAAATATTGATCGTTTAAGGTTGAATCTGGTTCATCTTTAGTCACATGTGGTAAAATAATTAATGATCAGATGCACATGCTTTTAATTATAACATGTTATGGGCTTTGGATGAATGTGTAAAGGGCCTGTATTATTTAATATAATTATAAAATGTTGAACAAAATGCACATAGAGCATTATGTTAAGATGCGAGCTGTGATGATGATGGATATTAACCCATAAAGACCCAGTGCTACTTTTGTGGCAGTTCCCAAATAAATTTTTGTCTATTTCTACCTTTCTTAACTGATTTATCACCTTTTTTATGTATTTTTTCTACAATATTATCCTCAGTATTTTGCATTTTTTTGGTGTAAATCATGTACTTTCCTATATTTTTAATTCACAGATCATGTAGATCACAGGTGTCAAACATGCGGCCCGGGGACCAAATCAAGCCCTCCAAAGGGTCCAGTCCGGCCCTGGGGATGAATTTGTGAAATGCAAAAATTACACTAAGATATTAACAATCCTTTTAGTTCAGGTTCCACAGTCAGACCAATTCAATCTCCAGTGGGCGGGACCAGTAAAATACAATCATAATAACATATAAATAATGACAACTCCAAATTTTTCTCTTTGTAAATGTAAATATTTTCATGTATTTACACTAAAACAAAGTATAATTTTGCAAAAAATGTGAATTACCTGAAATGTGGAAGTAAATCTGTGTCATCAGATTTTGAATTATAAAAGACATTGAATTTGTAGCACGGATTTCTTTTTGCACTGAAATTAAGTATCTGAATTTTTTGCATCTGAATTTTTTGCAACTGAATTTTTGCACGATTTTTTTAATTCTAAATTTATGAACATAGTTGAATTCAGAGACAAACAATTCAGATACTTAATTTCAGTGCCAAAAAAAAAGTTCAGATACTTAATTTCAGTGCCAAAAAAAAAGTTCAGATACTAAATTTCAGTGCAAACAAAAAAATTCAGATACTAAATTTCAGTGCAAAAAAATTCAGATACTTAATTTCAGTGCAAAAAAAAAAATTCAGATACTTAATTTCAGTGCAAACAAAAAAAAATTCAGATACTAAATTTCAGTGCAAACAAAAAAATTCAGATACTAAATTTCAGTGCAAACAAAAAAATTCAGATACTAAATTTCAGTGCAAAAAAAAACATTCAGATACTTAATTTCAATGCCAAAAAAATTCAGATACTTAATTTTAGTGCCAAAAAAATTCAGATACTTTATTTCTGTGCCAAAAAAAAGTTCAGATACTAAATTTCAGTGCAAAAAAAATCTGATACTAAATTTCAGTGCCAAAAAAATTCAGTGCTACAAATTCAATGTCTTTTTTAATTCACAATCTGATGACACAGATTTACTTCCATACTGAAATGTCTTAAGAGAAGTAAGTAGAATTTTAACAAGATTTTGCCTGTTACTAAATGTTTTGTATATGTGTAGATCCACTGTGATCTGTACATTATAATGTACATGTGAAAATGATAAACTGAGGCAGAATATTGTTAAAATTACACTTATTTTTTCAGTTTGTTCGTGTTATTCTCATCTTTTGAAAGGATAGTTTGTAGATGTAAACCTTTTCATAATGTAAATGTACTTTTTTCGCTCTAAAACATAGAGAGAAGTTTTTAGTTGACATTATTTCTTTATTATTATGTTATATTATTTTACTGGTTCGGCCCACTTCAGATTAAATTTAGCTGAATGTGGCCCCTGAACTAAAATGAGTTTGACACCTCTGATGTAGATGTTCATGAAAAGTCAGAGTAAATTCAAAGTTAACCACAGATGTTCTCAGAGTAGAACCTGAACAGTAATATGAAACTCCCTCTCTGCGCTCACCGTCTCCTGTACTCATCTGGGGCAGGAGTTTGGGAGGTACTTGTGGTGGGGAGGTTCCTGGGGGGATCTCCTCCTCTGGTCTCTCCTCCATCTGGTCTCCCAGGTCCTGCAGACCCTCTGGTAAATCTCCGGCCGGATGCACCTCCTCCTCTCCGTTGTCTTCTGCTACTGATATGTTCTCCTCCACCCGTTCACAGTCCTGCAGAGGTGGAGCTACTGGACCATGGACATGCACAACACAGTTTAAGGACGAGAACGTAAATAATACAGGACAATAAATGACACTGAACTGAACTAAACACATGTTGTGTGGTTTTTGAGCTGCTACAGGTCTGATAAAGGTTAAAAGGAACAAAATGTTGTATTAATGTTTGTAAAAAAAAAAGAGAATGTGTGGGAGCTTTTCCTGTTACTTCTGGAGGATAACACAGTATCAAAAACTCACCTCAAGGGCTTGAACTATCTGAGCAAAACACAACACACATCTGCCTTCACAACTGGACAGAGTACAGAAAAACTACTACTTTTATTACTATTATTATTACTATTTGTACTACTACTAGTACTACTACTTACTATTATTTTTACTA
The DNA here is from genome assembly GCF_902148855.1 of Sphaeramia orbicularis. Classification (NCBI taxonomy): domain Eukaryota; kingdom Metazoa; phylum Chordata; class Actinopteri; order Kurtiformes; family Apogonidae; genus Sphaeramia; species Sphaeramia orbicularis. The sequence continues at coordinate 12,658,015 of NC_043963.1, read as the reverse complement.
CTACTACTTACTATTATTTTTACTACTACTACTATTACTACTATTTTAACTACTACTACTATAACTACTACTATTATTACTACTATAACTACTAATTACTATTTCTACTACTATTACAACTACTACTGCTACTTCAATTTCAACTACTATTACTACTACTTCTGCTACAATTTCTACTACTACTACAATTAATATTATTACTACTATTACAACTACTATTACTATTTCTACTACTTCAATTTCTACTACTACTACTACAATTTCTACAACTATTATTATTACTACTACTACTACAATTATTATTGTTGTTTCTACTACTACTATTACAACTATTTCTACTACTATTACAAGTATTTCTGTACTTCTGCTGCTATTATTACTACTACTACTACTACTACTATTATTATTATTATTATTATCATTATTATCATTATTATTATTATTATTACTACTACTACTACCACTACTATTTCTACTACTACTACAACTACTGTTTCTACTATTACTACCACTGTTTTTACCACTATTATGACTATAACTACTACTATTTCTACTACTATTATTACTATTACTACTACTACTACTACTACTACTACTACTACTACTACTACTACTAGTATTTCTACTACTACTACTATTACTACTACTATTACTACCACCACTACTATTTCTACTACTATTACTACTATGACTATTTCTACCACTATTATGACTGTTACTACTACTATTTCTACTACTATTATTACTATTACTACTACTACTACTACTACTACTACTACTACTAGTATTTCTACTACTACTACTACTACTACTACTACTACTAGTATTTCTACTACTACTACTATTACTACCACCACTACTATTTCTACTACTATTACTACTATGACTATTTCTACCACTATTATGACTGTTTCTACTACTACTACTACTACTACTACTACTACTACTACTACTACTACTACTATCTCTACCACTATTATGTCTATTACTACTACTACTACAACTACTACTACTACTACTACTACTACTATTTCTACTACTATTTTTACCACTATTATGAGTATAACTACTACTCTTTCTACTACTACTACTACTACTACTACTACTAGTACTACTACTATTTCTACTATTGCTACTACTATTTTTACCACTGTTATGACTATTACTACTACTATTTCTACTACTATTTTTACCACTATTATGACTATAACTACTACTATTACTACTACTACAACTACTACTACTACTACTACTACTACGACTATTTCTACTACTATTTTTACCACTATTATGAGTATAACTACTACTCTTTCTACTACTACTACTACTACTACTACTACTACTACTATTTCTACTATTGCTACTACTATTTTTACCACTATTATGACTGTTACTACTACTATTTCTACTACTATTATTACTACTACTACTACTACTACTACTACTACTACTACTAGTATTTCTACTACTACTACTACTACTACTACTACTACTAGTATTTCTACTACTACTACTATTACTACTACTACTACTAGTATTTCTACTACTACTACTATTACTACCACCACTACTATTTCTACTACTATTACTACTATGACTATTTCTACCACTATTATGACTGTTTCTACTACTACTACTACTACTACTACTACTACTACTACTACTACTACTACTACTACTATTTCTACTATTACTACTACTATTTTTACCACTATTATGAGTATAACTACTACTCTTTCTACTACTACTACTACTACTACTACTAGTACTACTACTATTTCTACTATTGCTACTACTATTTTTACCACTATTATGACTATAACTACTACTATTACTACTACTACAACTACTACTACTACTACTACTACTACGACTATTTCTACTACTATTTTTACCACTATTATGAGTATAACTACTACTCTTTCTACTACTACTACTACTACTACTACTACTACTACTACTATTTCTACTATTGCTACTACTATTTTTACCACTATTATGACTATAACTACTACTATTTCTACTACTACTACTACTACTACTACTACTACTACTATTTTCTACTATTACTACTACTATTTTACCACTATTATGACTATAACTACTACTATTACTACTACTACTACTACTACTACTACTACTACTACTACTATTTCTACTATTACTACTACTATTTTTACCACTATTATGACTATAACTACTACTATTACTACTACTACTATTACTACTACTATTTCTACTACTATTTTTACCACTATTATGACTATAACTACTACTATTATTACTACTACTACTACTACTATTTCTACTATTTCTACGACTATTTTTACCACTATTATGACTATAACTACTACTAGTACTACTACTACTACTACTACTATTTCTACTATTACTACGACTATTTTTACCACTATTATGACTATAACTACTACTATTACTACTACTACTACTACTACTACTACTATTTCTACTATTTCTACGACTATTTTTACCACTATTATGACTATAACTACTACTATTACTACTACTACTACTACTACTACTACTACTACTATTTCTACTACTATTTTTACCACTATTATGACTATAACTACTACTATTACTACTACTACTACTACTACTATTTCTACTATTACTACTACTATTTTTACCACTATTATGACTATAACTACTACTATTACTACTACTACTACTACTACTATTTCTACTATTACTACTACTATTTTTACCACTATTATGACTATAACTACTACTATTTCCACTACTTGTACTACTTTAGCTGCTCCCTTTAGGGGTCACCACAGAAAAGTCATCATCCTTTCACACTAATTCCATGCCTGTCCTCCTTCATTACATCAGTTAAACTCATCTTTAACCAGATAAAAAAAAAAGTGCAGACAGCTCCAGCAGAGACACAGAGGATGGATCCTCTTTTTTTCCAGGATGGATGGAGAGTGTAACAGGTGTAATGTACACAATAACTTGACAAAACAATTATTAGCATTTTCTCATTTAGCATCATAAGTTACCTTCCCACCATCCACACCAGTAAATGGAACAATAAGACATAGAAAAGACGACCTTATGGTGTGTAGAATAGTGTGTTTCACGCATGACAGAACAAGGTAAAAAAAAAACAAAAAAAAAAACATACAAGATAACCAAATACTCGACCTGTGAGAAAATGTGTCATCTATGTAATGAGAATCTGAGACCAGGCTAACTAATGCTGACATGAATGATATGAGGGTCAGGAGATTTGCATAGAAACAGCAGCTAGAAATGTAGAAATGTTTTTTTTTTAACTTTCACTCTGAGTACATTATAGAGTTTTTAATACCACGATTTTACTGAAGAACAGAATTAATACTTCTGCTTTTAAAATAAAGAGAATTTTTACACAAGTATATTGAATAAATCTTATCTTTACTGTAGTTATCTTTGCTAAATGCAGATGGAGATAATCATTCCACATCACTGTACATATACTTTTCACTCTGTTCTACTGTTGGTGGAAATACGCCGTTTAACCATTCATGTGCAGTTCCATTTAATTGTCTTTGCTGCCCTCTAATGGTCCATGTGTCACATACAGAGTCACTGAATTAATGCATTTATTATATGAATATGTTACAAGCACACTGTTTTTGTTATGTTTTGCCCTATTTATGAAAAGGACAACATTAAAAATACACAATAATCTGTTTAAACAGGCAATATAATCCATAAATATTCCTGTTTATACGCAGTAGTGCAGACCACATTTAAAATCCTGTTCTTTCCTAACGTTCTACTGTGTGAACTCTTAGAGCCGTGGTTCTTGGTCTTTTTCTGTCGAGCCCCCCTTTGGAGGACGAAAAAATCTCCAGCCCCCCCCCAACCCCAACAACATTGTAAACCAGGCTGCTCCGAGACAATATTTTTCCAAATAAAAATAGGAAATGCACAATTATCTTACAAATATGACAATAAAATTCCTTTTTTTTTTGTTTTAGAACAACAAACAAATTTTGGTAACAAAGATGAACATTTGAACAATATCAGTGGATGCAAACCTACGGCCTTGACTTGTACAGATGTAAATTTGAATCTTTGTTATTTCTGATCACACATTTTTTAACCCTTTCATGCATGAATTATGAGAGCCTTAATCAAGATTTTTTTTTTTTTCTGAGTGTTTCTGTTCCTCTAGGCATTAAAAAAAACCAATGCAATTGGAAAATTTTTTCTGAATCTATTTTTCATGGAGTTGCAAAAATGTTCACTCACCCGGGCACCATGAGTTTAACTTTAGAAGCAAAGAAACGTATTTACTGATACACTGTGTGAAAACTATGAAGTAAAAATGCAGCTAATATGGCGTTTTCTCACATTTTAACATACTCTAATATTAGTCATTACTCACTTCATGGAGATAATGTGCAAAAAAAACAACTTTTTGTAAAAAAAACAAAAAAAACCCCACCCTGTTAATTACAATTTAATAATAGCGAGCAATTGATTTACACTCAAGCATGGTATGAATTTCAGTGTATGGAATGATGTATGAGCGTCCACTGTGTTGGCTGATAGGGAACGAAAACAACAAAACCCATGAATACACAAGAGAACAGCTGGAGAAGAACTGTCCACTGTAGTGACCACTATGCATGAAAGGGTTAAGCTGATCTTATGAAAATGAAAATTCTATTTGTATTTTTTTTTGTTTTTTTTTTTGCATGGCACATCTCAGAACATTAACCCTTTCATTAATAGTGGTCACTACAGTGGACAGCTATTCAAAGTTGTTCTCTTGCATATTCATGGATTTGGTTGTTTTAGTTCCATATCAACCAACACAGTGGATGCTTATGCATCATCCCATACAATGCAATTCCTGTTCTTGATCAACCTGATCTGCAGTAACATATTTAAGTGTAAATCAATTGCTAATGGTTATTAGACTGTAATTAATAGGGTTTTTTTTTAAACAACTTTTTTTTTGCATATCTGAGTAATAACCAGAGACCCAGGAAAGGAAAAGTTTTGGCTTTTTTACATTTAATAATTGTCTTGATTGGAAACAGCATGATGCAACAGTTTGTTTGGTTTTTTTTTCAGATAGATTTTTATTTTTTAAAAATTACAGAATGTCCTTTGCAGTGCACAGCATTTTTTTTTTTTTTTTATAATGCTGTAAAACTCTTGTCCCCTACAGAGAACAAAAATGCATTGCTGGGTCTCAGGAGGTTATAGAATGTTAAAATGTTAGAAACAGATTAACAGCATTAAAAAAATGCATTTCATAGTTTTCACACAGTATGTCAGTAAATGCATGGTGTCCAGCTGAATGGACATTTTTGTAACCCTATGAAAAATAGGTTCATAAAAAGAAAAAAATGAATCATTTTACTTTTTTCATGCCTAAAGAGGAATGAAAACTCAGGAAGAAAATCTTGATTAAGGTTCTCATAATTCATGCATGAAAGGGTTAAAGTTCATTTTCAGTATAACTAGTAGCAAAAACAGTTAATTTTGGAAACAGTAAAAACCTGACAAATAGAATTTAAAAGGAATTAAAAAATTAATAAGTTAAAAAGTGGGATGCATTCTTCTGATTCATATATTTTCATTGTGTTAATGTCAGCTTCATTATTAGGCCCGAGCCCAGACATACATGTCGGCGAGGGCCTATTAAAATCGCATGGTTCCGTTATTATTATTATTATTCTCTCACCTCTTTGAATGCAAATTTGACCCCTGAACGTTAACGAAAAGTCAATTTTATTTGACCAAAAATTCAAGCCCGGGGAAAATTTTTTTTATTTGAAGTCGCCAAGAAAAAATTATGCAAAATGACTCGGTGGCACCCCCTCAAAAATCAAAATACATTACGCGGATGGGAGCCCTCCCCAAATTTTTTTCTTTGAACAAACATGAAACTTGGTCCAGACATAGCCCATGGTAGAACAAGTAAAAAAAAATTACTTTATGGCCCCACCCTAAACCCAACAGGAAGTCGGCCATATTGGATGGAAGTGTGGACCTCTAAAATCCCACCCCTCATACTTTCATCATCTCCTCCTAGGGTTTACATCCAATTTGGACCAAACTGGGTGAAAATCACCTACACACGTGATCAAAAGTGATCACCTACATTTTTGATCAAATGTTGGGCGTGGCTGTGATGAGCTTGCGATGAAAAGGTCATTTTCAGAAGTATAACACTATGTGTAACTTGCAGAATGTCGGATTAAGCCCACGATACAGTGTCCTCTCACTGTCGGAAGCCTCGGCGGTCGCGTGGGGAGGCGGTCGGGCGGAAGGGTGAGGGCCTTAACACCGCTTGTGGTTTTAAGTCTACTTGTATTTTCTTCCATAAATGAGTGTTTCCTCATTACTCGTCTTGTTTACATGTATTTCATCCACTCCATCACACACTTCTACTCCCTCATATCGATTTACTATAATTCTGAGCTGAAATAAAACCTCCCCGCTGCTTCCAGATCCATTTTTAATCTCTACGCTGTTCATCGATCAGTGGAGGTTCGTACCTGAGGGGAGATGCTCCTCGTCCGGACCCAGGTATTCCACACTGCTCACTGTGAGGTTGGGGTTCAGGGGCCCCCCGAACCCCCCCAGCAGGACTGTCCCGTCGGAGCAGCAGCCCTGAGTGGGGGAGCTGGGGTCGTGGCATAGAAGGCCGCTGGATAATGCTACATCTGAGGAGGACAGGAAGTACAGGCAGTGGTTAGGGCTTGTGTTTGGAATAAGAACATTTATGTGACGGTTACACTCATATATGTGAAGTATGTACAGCAGGAAAACCTAAAGTTACAGGTTAACCCATAAAGACCCAGTGGTAGCGTTGTGTCAGTTCCCAAATGAATTTTTTTCTCTATTTAACCTTACTTATAGGACTGATATTTTGCTTTTTTTTTAAATGGAATTATTCATTTTCAAACATTTCCCTGTGGTCTACATAAACTGTAAATGCTCTGTTTGGGTCTGAATTCTTCATTAATTCAACTCCACAGGTCCATCTTCAACCCTATTTCTGAGTAATGACTCCTGAAAGGTTGTTTTGAGCACTGGCCCTTTAAATCCCCCCCCCCCCCCCCCAGGTTGTTGGCCATGCTTCTTTGTCCTGTTTAGCCACTTGCGTTCGTTAATACAACCAACAACTGAACATTTTAAGTAATCGGCTCAAAGTTTAGACATATTTTCAGTATGGACTTCAACCGCTGCTGCTGATAAACAATTATGTCGTACTCTGAGACAGGTTTGTCGGAAGTCTTGACCTTATATGTGCAAATGTCATGATGTAACTAGTTATAGACGCAACAAATCAACAAGAAATTAAAACAGGTTATAGAAATCCACTCGATTTTTTTCCATAAATGAATATACAGATAGCTTTGCAGCACCTGGAGGGTTCAAATTCAAACTGTGTGAACTATTAGGGTCCAAATACACAAATAAATGAACCAAAGACTAATAAAAGTGGGTTTATCTAAATATGACCCCTTTAAGGTCATTTATCATCATTTATTATAATATTATCCTCTGTATTTTTCACTGTAAGTTTCACTGTAAACCATGTGTTTTTCTATATTTAATTTTCTATATTTGATTTAGATATTCATGAAAACTCTAGAGTTACCTAAAAAGTTATTATATCAAAACAGAGAAAACTGAGGAAAAAACTGACTTTTTCAGCAAAATTTATCATTAATTGAACATAAACCCAGTGTGTCCATCCACTGTCATTGATCCAACTCCATGAGTTTTTCTGGTGAATCAATGTTGTAGAAGATGACAGTGTTTCCACGGTAGCTACGGAGCCTCTGAACGTCCAAAGGGGTCATATCTGATGACCATGAAAAGATGACAAACTGTATTTTTCACTAATTATTTACATGTATTGATAGGATTAGTGGATCAACAGGTATTAAACAGTTTAGATCAGTAGATGGTTGGTGTTGATGGTGGATGTTTGGGTCTTTATGGGTTAAATATAGACTTCTATTTTGGCCAGATTTGTGGTGGATGTTTGGGTCTTTATGGGTGAAATATAGACTTTTATTTTGGCCAGATTTGCGGCGGATGTTTGGGTCTTTATGGGTTAAATATAGACTTTTATTTTGGCCAGATTTGTGGTGGATGTTTGGGTCTTTATGGGTGAAATATAGACTTTTATTTTGGCCAGATTTGTGGTGGATGTTTGGGTCTTTATGGGTTAAATATAGACTTTTATTTTGGCCAGATTTGTGGTGGATGTTTGGGTCTTTATGGGTTAAATATAGACTTTTATTTTGGCCAGATTTGTGGTGGATGTTTGGGTCTTTATGGGTTAAATATAGACTTTTATTTTGGCCAGATTTGTGGTGGATGTTTGGGTCTTTATGGGTTAAATATAGACTTTTATTTTGGCCAGATTGGTGGTGGATGTTTGGGTTTTATGGGTTAAATATAGACTTTTATTTTGGCCAGATTTGTGGTGGATGTTTGGGTCTTTATGGGTTAAATACAGACTTTTATTTTGGCCAGATTTGTGGTGGATGTTTGGGTCTTCATGGGTTAAATATAGACTTTTATTTTGGCCAGATTTGTGGCGCATGTTTGGGTCTTTATGGGTTAAATATAGACTTTTATTTGGCCAGATTTGTGGTGGATGTTTGGGTCTTTATGGGTTAAATATAGACTTTTATTTTGGCCAGATTTGTGGTGGATGTTTGGGTCTTTATGGGTTAAATACAGACTTTTATTTTGGCCAGATTTGTGGTGGATGTTTGGGTCTTTATGGGTTAAATATAGACTTTTATTTTGGCCAGATTTGTGGTGGATGTTTGGGTCTTTATGGGTTAAATATAGACTTTTATTTTGGCCAGATTTGTGTTGCATGTTTGGGTCTTTATGGGTTAAATATAGACTTATTTTGGCCAGATTTGTGGTGGATGTTTGGGTCTTTATGGGTTAAATATAGACTTTTATTTTGGCCAGATTTGTGGTGGATGTTTGGGTCTTTATGGGTTAAATATAGACTTTTATTTTGGCCAGATTTGTGGTGGATGTTTGGGTCTTTATGGGTTAAATATAGACTTTATTTTGGCCAGATTTGTGGCGGATGTTTGGGTCTTTATAGGTTAAATGTAGACTTTTATTTTGGTCAGATTTGTGGTGGATGTTTGGGTCTTTATGGGTTAAATATAGACTTTTATTTTGGCCAGATTTGTGGCGGATGTTTGGGTCTTTATGGGTTAAATATAGACTTTTATTTTGGCCAGATTTGTGGTGGATGTTTGGATCATTGTGGGTTAAATATAGACTTTTATTTTGGCCAGATTTGTGGTGGATGTTTGGGTCTTTATGGGTTAAATATAGACTTTTATTTTGGCCAGATTTGTGTTGCATGTTTGGGTCTTTATGGGTTAAATATAGACTTATTTTGGCCAGATTTGTGGTGGATGTTTGGGTCTTTATGGGTTAAATATAGACTTTTATTTTGGCCAGATTTGTGGTGGATGTTTGGGTCTTTATGGGTTAAATATAGACTTTTATTTTGGCCAGATTTGTGGTGGATGTTTGGGTCTTTATGGGTTAAATATAGACTTTTTTTTTGCCAGATTTGTGGTGGATGTTTGGGTCTTTATGGGTTAAATATAGACTTTTATTTTGGCCAGATTTGTGGTGGATGTTTGGGTCTTTATGGGTTAAATATAGACTTTTATTTGGCCAGATTTGTGGTGGATGTTTGGGTCTTTATGGGTTAAATATAGACTTTTATTTTGGCCAGATTTGTGGCGGATGTTTGGGTCTTTATAGGTTAAATGTAGACTTTTATTTTGGCCAGATTTGTGGCGGATGTTTGGGTCTTTATGGGTTAAATGTAGACTTTTATTTTGGCCAGATTTGTGGCGGATGTTTGGGTCTTTATGGGTTAAATACAGACTTTTATTTTGGCCAGATTTGTGGCGGATGTTTGGGTATTTATGGGTTAAATATAGACTTTTATTTTGACCAGATTTGTGGTGGATGTTTGGATCATTGTGGGTTAAATATAGACTTTTATTTTGGCCAGATTTGTGGTGGATGTTTGGGTCTTTATGGGTTAAATATAGACTTTTATTTTGGCCAGATTTGTGTTGCATATTTGGGTCTTTATGGGTTAAATATAGACTTATTTTGGCCAGATTTGTGGTGGATGTTTGGGTCTTTATGGGTTAAATATAGACTTTTATTTTGGCCAGATTTGTGGTGGATGTTTGGGTCTTTATGGGTTAAATATAGACTTTTATTTTGGCCAGATTTGTGGTGGATGTTTGGGTCTTTATGGGTTAATATAGACTTTTATTTTGGCCAGATTTGTGGTGGATGTTTGGGTCTTTATGGGTTAAATATAGACTTTTATTTTGGCCAGATTTGTGGTGGATGTTTGGGTCTTTATGGGTTAAATATAGACTTTTATTTTGGCCAGATTTGTGGTGGATGTTTGGGTATTTATGGGTTAAATATAGACTTTTATTTTGACCAGATTTGTGGTGGATGTTTGGGTCTTTATGGGTTAAATATAGACTTTTATTTTGACCAGATTTGTGGTGGATGTTTGGGTCATTATGGGTTAAATACAGACTTTTATTTTGGCCAGATTTGTGGCGGATGTTTGGGTCTTTATGGGTTAAATATAGACTTTTATTTTGGCCAGATTTGTGGCGGATGTTTGGGTCTTTATAGGTAAATGTAGACTTTTATTTTGGCCAGATTTGTGGCGGATGTTTGGGTCTTTATAGGTTAAATGTAGACTTTTATTTTGGCCAGATTTGTGGCGGATGTTTGGGTCTTTATGGGTTAAATGTAGACTTTTATTTTGGCCAGATTTGTGGCGGATGTTTGGGTCTTTATGGGTTAAATGTAGACTTTTATTTTGGCCAGATTTGTGGCGGATGTTTGGGTCTTTATAGGTTAAATGTAGACTTTTATTTTGGCCAGATGTGTGGCGGATGTTTGGGTCTTTATGGGTTAAATGTAGACTTTTATTTTGGCCAGATTTGTGGCGGATGTTTGGGTCTTTATAGGTTAAATATAGACTTTTATTTTGGCCAGATTTGTGGTGGATGTTTGGGTCTTTATGGGTTAAATGTAGACTTTTATTTTGACCAGATTTGTGGTGGATGTTTGGGTCATTATGGGTTAAATATAGACTTTTATTTTGACCAGATTTGTGGTGGATGTTTGGGTCATTATGGGTTAAATATAGACTTTTATTTTGGCCAGATTTGTGGTGGATGTTTGGGTCTTTATGGGTTAAATATAGACTTTTATTTTGGCCAGATTTGTGGTGGATGTTTGGGTCTTTATGGGTTAAATACAGACTTTTATTTTGGCCAGATTTGTGGTGGATGTTTGGGTCTTTATGGGTTAAATATAGACTTTTATTTTGGCCAGATTTGTGTTGCATGTTTGGGTCTTTATGGGTTAAATATAGACTTATTTTGGCCAGATTTGTGGTGGATGTTTGGGTCTTTATGGGTTAAATATAGACTTTTATTTTGGCCAGATTTGTGGTGGATGTTTGGGTCTTTATGGGTTAAATATAGACTTTTATTTTGGCCAGATTTGTGGCGGATGTTTGGGTATTTATGGGTTAAATATAGACTTTTATTTTGACCAGATTTGTGGTGGATGTTTGGGTCATTATGGGTTAAATATAGACTTTTATTTTGACCAGATTTGTGGTGGATGTTTGGGTCATTATGGGTTAAATATAGACTTTTATTTTGGCCAGATTTGTGGCGGATGTTTGGGTCTTTATGGGTTAAATATAGACTTTTATTTTGGCCAGATTTGTGGCGGATGTTTGGGTCTTTATAGGTTAAATGTAGACTTTTATTTTGGCCAGATTTGTGGCGGATGTTTGGGTCTTTATAGGTTAAATGTAGACTTTTATTTTGGCCAGATTTGTGGCGGATGTTTGGGTCTTTATGGGTTAAATGTAGACTTTTATTTTGGCCAGATTTGTGGCGGATGTTTGGGTCTTTATGGGTTAAATGTAGACTTTTATTTTGGCCAGATTTGTGGCGGATGTTTGGGTCTTTATAGGTTAAATGTAGACTTTTATTTTGGCCAGATGTGTGGCAGATGTTTGGGTCTTTATGGGTTAAATGTAGACTTTTATTTTGACCAGATTTGTGGTGGATGTTTGGGTCATTATGGGTTAAATATAGACTTTTATTTTGGCCAGATTTGTGGTGGATGTTTGGGTCTTTATGGGTTAAATATAGACTTTTATTTTGGCCAGATTTGTGGTGGATGTTTGGGTCTTTATGGGTTAAATATAGACTTTTATTTTGGCCAGATTTGTGGCGGATGTTTGGGTCTTTATAGGTTAAATGTAGACTTTTATTTTGGTCAGATTTGTGGTGGATGTTTGGGTCTTTATGGGTTAAATATAGACTTTTATTTTGGCCAGATTTGTGGCGGATGTTTGGGTCTTTATGGGTTAAATATAGACTTTTATTTTGGCCAGATTTGTGGTGGATGTTGGATCATTGTGGGTTAAATATAGACTTTTATTTTGGCCAGATTTGTGGGTGGATGTTTGGGTCTTTATGGGTAAATATAGACTTTTATTTTGGCCAGATTTGTGTTGCATGTTTGGGTCTTTATGGGTTAAATATAGACTTATTTTGGCCAGATTTGTGGTGGATGTTTGGGTCTTTATGGGTTAAATATAGACTTTTATTTTGGCCAGATTTGTGGCGGATGTTTGGGTCTTTATGGGTTAAATATAGACTTTTATTTGGCCAGATTTGTGGTGGATGTTTGGGTCTTTATGGGTTAAATATAGACTTTTATTTTGGCCAGATTTGTGGCGGATGTTTGGGTCTTTATGGGTTAAATATAGACTTTTATTTTGGCCAGATTTGTGGTGGATGTTTGGGTCTTTATGGGTTAAATATAGACTTTTATTTTGGCCAGATTTGTGGTGGATGTTTGGGTCTTTATGGGTTAAATATAGACTTTTATTTGGCCAGATTTGTGGTGGATGTTTGGGTCTTTATGGGTTAAATATAGACTTTTATTTTGGCCAGATTGTGGCGGATGTTGGGTCTTTATAGGTTAAATGTAGACTTTTATTTTGGCCAGATTTGTGGCGGATGTTTGGGTCTTTATAGGTTAAATGTAGACTTTTATTTTGGCCAGATTTGTGGCGGATGTTTGGGTCTTTATGGGTTAAATGTAGACTTTTATTTTGGCCAGATTTGTGGCGGATGTTTGGGTCTTTATAGGTTAAATGTAGACTTTATTTTGGCCAGATTTGTGGCGGATGTTTGGGTCTTTATGGGTTAAATGTAGACTTTTATTTTGGCCAGATTTGTGGCGGATGTTTGGGTCTTTATGGGTTAAATGTAGACTTTTATTTTGGCCAGATTTGTGGCGGATGTTTGGGTCTTTATGGGTTAAATGTAGACTTTTATTTTGGCCAGATTTGTGGCGGATGTTTGGGTTTTTATGGGTTAAATACAGACTTTTATTTTGGCCAGATTTGTGGCGGATGTTTGGGTATTTATGGGTTAAATATAGACTTTTATTTTGACCAGATTTGTGGCGGATGTTTGGGTCTTTATGGGTTAAATGTAGACTTTTATTTTGGCCAGATTTGTGGCGGATGTTTGGGTCTTTATGGGTTAAATGTAGACTTTTATTTTGGCCAGATTTGTGGCGGATGTTTGGGTCTTTATAGGTTAAATGTAGACTTTTATTTGGCCAGATGTGTGGCAGATGTTTGGGTCTTTATGGGTTAAATGTAGACTTTTATTTTGACCAGATTTGTGGCGGATGTTTGGGTCATTATGGGTTAAATATAGACTTTTATTTTGACCAGATTTGTGGTGGATGTTTGGGGTCATTATGGGGTTAAATATAGACTTTTATTTTGGCCAGATTTGTGGTGGATGTTTGGGTCTTTATGGGTTAAATATAGACTTTTATTTTGGCCAGATTTGTGGTGGATGTTTGGGTCTTATGGGTTAAATATAGACTTTTATTTTGGCCAGATTTGTGTTGCATGTTTGGGTCTTTATGGGTTAAATATAGACTTATTTTGGCCAGATTTGTGGTGGATGTTTGGGTCTTTATGGGTTAAATATAGACTTTTATTTTGGCCAGATTTGTGGTGGATGTTTGGGTCTTTATGGGTTAAATATAGACTTTTATTTTGGCCAGATTTGTGGTGGATGTTTGGGTCTTTATGGGTTAAATATAGACTTTTATTTTGGCCAGATTTGTGGTGGATGTTTGGGTCTTTATGGGTTAAATATAGACTTTTATTTTGGCCAGATTTGTGGTGGATGTTTGGGTCTTTATGGGTTAAATATAGACTTTTATTTTGGCCAGATTTGTGGTGGATGTTTGGGTCTTTATGGGTTAAATATAGACTTTTATTTTGGCCAGATTTGTGGTGGATGTTTGGGTCTTTATGGGTTAAATATAGACTTTTATTTTGGCCAGATTTGTGGCGGATGTTTGGGTCTTTATAGGTTAAATGTAGACTTTATTTTGGCCAGATTTGTGGCGGATGTTTGGGTCTTTATAGGTTAAATGTAGACTTTTATTTTGGCCAGATTTGTGGCGGATGTTTGGGTCTTTATGGGTTAAATGTAGACTTTTATTTTGGCCAGATTTGTGGCGGATGTTTGGGTCTTTATAGGTTAAATGTAGACTTTTATTTTGGCCAGATTTGTGGCGGATGTTTGGGTCTTTATGGGTTAAATGTAGACTTTTATTTTGGCCAGATTTGTGGCGGATGTTTGGGTCTTTATGGGTTAAATGTAGACTTTTATTTTGGCCAGATTTGTGGCGGATGTTTGGGTCTTTATGGGTTAAATGTAGACTTTTATTTTGGCCAGATTTGTGGCGGATGTTTGGGTTTTTATGGGTTAAATACAGACTTTTATTTTGGCCAGATTTGTGGCGGATGTTTGGGTATTTATGGGTTAAATATAGACTTTTATTTTGACCAGATTTGTGGCGGATGTTTGGGTCTTTATGGGTTAAATGTAGACTTTTATTTTGGCCAGATTTGTGGCGGATGTTTGGGTCTTTATGGGTTAAATGTAGACTTTTATTTTGGCCAGATTTGTGGCGGATGTTTGGGTCTTTATAGGTTAAATGTAGACTTTTATTTTGGCCAGATGTGTGGCAGATGTTTGGGTCTTTATGGGTTAAATGTAGACTTTTATTTTGACCAGATTTGTGGCGGATGTTTGGGTCATTATGGGTTAAATATAGACTTTTATTTTGACCAGATTTGTGGTGGATGTTTGGGTCATTATGGGTTAAATATAGACTTTTATTTTGGCCAGATTTGTGGTGGATGTTTGGGTCTTTATGGGTTAAATATAGACTTTTATTTTGGCCAGATTTGTGGTGGATGTTTGGGTCTTTATGGGTTAAATACAGACTTTTATTTTGGCCAGATTTGTGGTGGATGTTTGGGTCTTTATGGGTTAAATATAGACTTTTATTTTGGCCAGATTTGTGTTGCATGTTTGGGTCTTTATGGGTTAAATATAGACTTATTTTGGCCAGATTTGTGGTGGATGTTTGGGTCTTTATGGGTTAAATATAGACTTTTATTTTGGCCAGATTTGTGGTGGATGTTTGGGTCTTTATGGGTTAAATATAGACTTTTATTTTGGCCAGATTTGTGGTGGATGTTTGGGTCTTTATGGGTTAAATATAGACTTTTATTTTGGCCAGATTTGTGGCGGATGTTTGGGTCTTTATAGGTTAAATGTAGACTTTTATTTTGGTCAGATTTGTGGTGGATGTTTGGGTCTTTATGGGTTAAATATAGACTTTTATTTTGGCCAGATTTGTGGCGGATGTTTGGGTCTTTATGGGTTAAATATAGACTTTTATTTTGGCCAGATTTGTGGTGGATGTTTGGATCATTGTGGGTTAAATATAGACTTTTATTTTGGCCAGATTTGTGGTGGATGTTTGGGTCTTTATGGGTTAAATATAGACTTTTATTTTGGCCAGATTTGTGTTGCATGTTTGGGTCTTTATGGGTTAAATATAGACTTATTTCAGCCAGATTTGTGGTGGATGTTTGGGTCTTTATGGGTTAAATATAGACTTTTATTTTGGCCAGATTTGTGGTGGATGTTTGGGTCTTTATGGGTTAAATATAGACTTTTATTTTGGCCAGATTTGTGGTGGATGTTTGGGTCTTTATGGGTTAAATATAGACTTTTATTTTGGCCAGATTTGTGGTGGATGTTTGGGTCTTTATGGGTTAAATATAGACTTTTATTTTGGCCAGATTTGTGGTGGATGTTTGGGTCTTTATGGGTTAAATATAGACTTTTATTTTGGCCAGATTTGTGGTGGATGTTTGGGTCTTTATGGGTTAAATATAGACTTTTATTTTGTCCAGATTTGTGGTGGATGTTTGGGTCTTTATGGGTTAAATATAGACTTTTATTTTGGCCAGATTTGTGGCGGATGTTTGGGTCTTTATAGGTTAAATGTAGACTTTTATTTTGGCCAGATTTGTGGTGGATGTTTGGGTCTTTATAGGTTAAATGTAGACTTTTATTTTGGCCAGATTTGTGGCGGATG
Organism: Sphaeramia orbicularis; assembly: GCF_902148855.1. Classification (NCBI taxonomy): domain Eukaryota; kingdom Metazoa; phylum Chordata; class Actinopteri; order Kurtiformes; family Apogonidae; genus Sphaeramia; species Sphaeramia orbicularis. Next base: position 12,641,407 of record NC_043963.1, on the reverse strand, counting down.
TTTGGGTCTTTATGGGTTAAATGTAGACTTTTATTTTGGCCAGATTTGTGGCGGATGTTTGGGTCTTTATAGGTTAAATGTAGACTTTTATTTTGGCCAGATTTGTGGCGGATGTTTGGGTCTTTATGGGTTAAATGTAGACTTTTATTTTGTCCAGATTTGTGGCGGATGTTTGGGTCTTTATAGGTTAAATGTAGACTTTTATTTTTTGCCAGATTTGTGGCGGATGTTTGGGTCTTTATGGGTTAAATGTAGACTTTTATTTTGGCCAGATTTGTGGTGGATGTTTGGGTCATTATGGGTTAAATATAGACTTTTATTTTGACCAGATTTGTGGTGGATGTTTGGGTCATTATGGGTTAAATATAGACTTTTATTTTGACCAGATTTGTGGCGGATGTTTGGGTCTTTATGGGTTAAATGTAGACTTTTATTTTGGCCAGATTTGTGGCGGATGTTTGGGTCTTTATGGGTTAAATGTAGACTTTTATTTTGGCCAGATTTGTGGCGGATGTTTGGGTCTTTATGGGTTAAATACAGACTTTTATTTTGGCCAGATTTGTGGCGGATGTTTGGGTATTTATGGGTTAAATATAGACTTTTATTTTGACCAGATTTGTGGTGGATGTTTGGGTCATTATGGGTTAAATATAGACTTTTATTTTGACCAGATTTGTGGTGGATGTTTGGGTCATTATGGGTTAAATATAGACTTTTATTTTGGCCAGATTTGTGGTGGATGTTTGGGTCTTTATTGGTTAAATATAGACTTTTATTTTGGCCAGATTTGTGGTGGATGTTTGGGTCTTTATGGGTTAAATATAGACTTTTATTTTGGCCAGATTTGTGGTGGATGTTTGGGTCTTTATGGGTTAAATATAGACTTTTATTTTGGCCAGATTTGTGGTGGATGTTTGGGTCTTTATGGGTTAAATATAGACTTTTATTTTGACCAGATTTGTGGTGGATGTTTGGGTCATTATGGGTTAAATATAGACTTTTATTTTGACCAGATTTGTGGTGGATGTTTGGGTCTTTATAGGTTAAATGTAGACTTTTATTTTGGCCAGATTTGTGGTGGATGTTTGGGTCTTTATGGGTTAAATATAGACTTTTATTTTGACCAGATTTGTGATGGATGTTTGGATCTTTCTGGTTTAAGTAAAGCTGTAAAGCTGTAAAACTCTTATCTTCAACAGAGGACAATAATGCACTACTGATCTCATACACATCAATAAAATGCAAATATATAAAACCCTCTCCAGGTGCGTCCTTTAACCCACATCCTTATTTTTTGTCCGATATGTGAATGCATCCGTTTAGCTTTTCCTCTCTTCACGTCACCATACCTGTGGAGCTCTGCTTCAGCTTCTCGTTTCTCTTTTTCCTCCATTTCCAGGGCTTGAAGAGGCGCCCCAGGGTGGCCAGCTTGCTGTTGCGTCTGATGGGTGGAGTGTGGACCCCCGTCACCAGGCAGCCTGTCCTCAGCACCCTCTGCTGGTCCACCACCTCTACTACAACCAGGAAAAGGAGAAAGCAGAGGGGAGAGAGAGGGGGGGGGGATGACACCAGAGGGGTGGGTGGGGGTAAAATAGGGGTGAGGAAAGAGTGGGAGGAGGTGTGGAAGAGGGCAAAGAGTAGGAAGTGATGCAGAGAGGAGGAAAAATGGAAGCATAGAAATGTAGGTGAAGGAGGGAAGAGAGAGACCAGAGCACAATTAGTCCGTTCACCTCACTGAATAAACCATGATGGACTCCAAGTGCTGGGAACAGATTGAATTAGAAAGACTAATTTGATCAAACCACACTCCCTCACGGCTGTTTCTCTCTCTCTCTCTCTCTCTCTCTCTCTCTCTCTCTCTCTCTCTGTGAATCCTTCTCCCTTGCAGCCATACGTCACATATCAAAATAAACCCATCTAAGCGTCCAGATTTGGTGGAGGGAATGTAACAGCACGAAGCCACAATGAGCCTCAGAAGACGACAAGAAACACATTTCCCCAGAGAACAACAGGTGTGTCAGACAACAGCCAAACAGGGCCTCACTGGGGTTTTATTCCTGTTCATTTAGGGTTGTTTTTTTTTTTTTTTACTGTTAAAACACCAACAGGACTGGGAATATATCGCTGTTTGAAACCGGTGCAAATATCCCTGCAATATTTTCCATCATGTAAGACGTATCTTATGTTAAATGGAAGTTGAATGTGTGACTTTAACTAGTTCTAAAATGTCGGATGGACATCATACATCATGAACCAAAACGGAGAAGAAAAAAACACAATGTTACAAGATGTTTTGCTTGAAGAATCTTTTATTTTTGCAGATGTATCCTTATTTGTACTGAACAGTCAGTGTCAGGTTTGATTTGTGTGTGTGTGTGTGTGTGTGTGTGTGTGTGTGTGGTTTTGATGAACTCACACCTGTCTGTGCTGAACTTAGAGAAAAGGTCAGATGCTACCTAAAAGATCTAATTTTATAGCTTTGGAAAGTAGTTGTGGTAAAAAGAGTCAAGCTGAAAAACCAGATTTTGAATTAAGGGGATTTTTGTGGTCAAGAAATGCTAGCCTAATAGTGCAGGTGTTAAGCAAGAGCTGTGCACCTGCAAAAGCATGTGCTTTTCTTAGAATTGACTTATGGAGTGACTGACATGTTCTGCCCAGTAACGACCATTAACCAATAATAAGCGCACGACGAATGATGTCATTGAATAATGGGAGTCTCCAAGAGTCACTAAAGACTATAAAAAGTAATAGAGGAAACTCTTTTTCTGGCAGGCTTTTTCTTTTTCTCTCTGTGATGAAATGTGTGTTTGATGCTAGATTCTTTTTGTAACTTTTTTTTTTTTTTTTTTAATTTTTGGCCTGAAGCAATAAATCAAGCTATTGTTTTAACTTTTTAAAACCTCAAACCTTCTTTTTTGATGACTTCTTCCATTTCTCCTGGTTTGGTCCATCCATCCAAAACATAACTGGTGAGTTAATTTAAATTACACAACCCCCCTCTGGTAAGCAGCCTAAATGGAGTAGTCCACAGCCACTTTTGGTCTAAAAATCTCTAGAACACGCAGCCTTTTGTCCAGATAACCGGAGATTTTTGGTACCAAGGTGGTTTAAAATTTAAAGAAACTGGGGCAGTGGTTCATTAACTGAAATAAATTGTGGTTTTTGAGGTTTACTGCTTGCTGCATGTTTACAATCAACTTGACAAAAAGTGTAAAACATGTCGTAATTTTCTGTCATTTCGTATAATTATTTTGGGTGTTCAAGGTTCAAGGTTCACTTTATTGTCATTACATGTGGTAGATACATGAAACGAAATCAGCACTCATGACCAGCAATGTAAAATCCTATAAAAATGAATCCTATATTAAAATAACAGCAAAACCTGATAAAAACAGTATCTATTTTATACCCATTCGTTCTCTTTTCTGCTGACATGTTGATACAGTGCGGTTTAATCTTTATTTACTGTAAAATCTGAAACTGGGGTGAATTAATATAGTAAATAAATACGTTCAGATTCTGTAATCTGAAAATTATCGGTGTTATTTATGGAGGAGAGTCTGATAATTACTCTGTCATGATCAAATAAACCTTCAAAAAATACTTTCAAGGCTATAGTTAGTGGTTATTCACACTGTACATCATAAAATCCTATAAAAATGAATCCTATATTAAAATAACAACAGTAAAACTTGATAATAACAGTATGTATTTGTACCCATTCATTCTTTTTTTTTCTGCTGACATGTTAATACTGTGCAGTTTAATCTTTATTTACTGTAAAATCTGAAACTGGGGTGAATTAATATAGTAAATAAATACGTTCAGATTCTGTAATATGAGAATTATCGGTGTTATTTATGGAGGAGAGTCTGATAATTACTCTGTCATGATCAAATAAACCTTCAAAAAATACTTTCAAGGCTATAGTTAGTGGTTATTCACACTGTACATCATAAAATCCTATAAAAATGAATCCTATATTAAAATAACAACAGTAAAACTTGATAATAACAGTATGTATTTGTACCCATTCATTCTTTTTTTTTCTGCTGACATGTTAATACTGTGCAGTTTAATCTTTATTTACTGTAAAATCTGAAACTGGGGTGAATTAATATAGTAAATAAATACGTTCAGATTCTGTAATATGAGAATTATCGGTGTTATTTATGGAGGAGAGTCTGATAATTACTCTGTCATGATCAAATAAACCTTCAAAAAATACTTTCAAGGCTATAGTTAGTGGTTATTCACACTGTACATCATAAAATCCTATAAAAATGAATCCTATATTAAAATAACAACAGTAAAACTTGATAATAACAGTATGTATTTGTACCCATTCATTCTTTTTTTTTCTGCTGACATGTTAATACTGTGCAGTTTAATCTATATTTACTGTAAAATCTGAAACGGGTGAATTAATATAGTAAATAAATACGTTCAGATTCAGTAATCTGAGAATTATCGGTGTTATTTATGGAGAAGAGTCTGATAATTACTCTGTCATGATCAAATAAACCTTTAATAAACACTTTCAAGGCTACAGTTAGAGGTTATTCACACTGTACAGCGGGGGTTTGGAATGAAAACTGAAACCACAGAAGCACAGTGGTCGTAAAAGATTCTGTTTTTACTGACTGACTGAAATACAAGTTTCCGAAGGTAAGGGAAAGGAAAAGGAGGTGCATAACAGTGGGAGACATAGAGGGATTAGTAAAGTGTCTTAAGTGTCACTTTCACTTTGGTGTGACTTTGGTGTATGGTGTGACCCCCCCCCCCCCACCACCACCACCACCACCACCACCACCACCTCCCCGTCGCTGCTTCCGTCATTGGCATGTGCCCCCTTAACATTCCTTATTGGCACCTCATATATGACCATCTGGAACTGGACCCAGCGTCATCTGTTATTATTATTGGTGCATACTGCATATGTTAAATTTTCTGTGCAGAGACGGAAATATAAAAGACATTTAAGGCAAACAAAACCATTTGTATGCTTCTATTCCCTCACCTATTGAGAAACAATGAGAGAATTGATAAGGAATTGGATCGATAAGCAAAATCGGAATTGTTAAATTCTTATCAATTCCCATCCCTGCTTACATTGTATTTTTTGTGTGTGTTTCAAGGTTATTATCGTTAACGAAAACTAACGAAATGATGAAAACTAGAATTGTAAACATTTTTGTTAACTGAAATAAATAAAAACTACAGGGTGTCCCATAAGTCTCCATACATAGGAAAAATAAATGTTTCTTGACATAAACCATTTTTATTTATATAATATGCTCTGTATGACTGCCATTTTGTCGGGAACACATTTCAATGCATGAAGAACTATAAAGAAGAAATATAAAGAAATACATCTTAGAACCATATGTATTATGTCTCCTATGTATAGAGACTTATGGGACACCCTGTATAATTAAAAGAAAAAAAAAAAACGTAACTAACTGAAACTGTATTGTGTGTTTACAAAACTAACTAAAACGTATAAAAAATTCTGGATAAAATTCCCTTCGTTTTCGTCTTTGTCAATGTCGGATTGATAGGAAACCGATTTATTTCCCTCAAGCAATTTTAGCTGCTGACACCATATGATATTTAACGGTTCGTCACATCTCGTCACTTGTGGTTTACAGTCATCTTCTGGTCCCCACTCTACCTGGAAACATGGAGACTAAAGTTGGAAGAAAACAGCAGAGTCCTGTCTGGGATTTATTTGAATTTGACGGAGAAAAAGATAAAAGATATAAAGAAACTAAAATTAAATTAAAACTAAACATTTAGAAAATAACGAAAACTAATAAAAACTAGCAAACCTGCTCTAAAAACGAATTAAAACTAACTGAATTAGAGAAAAAAAAAGTCTAACTAAATAAAACTAAACTATAATGAAAAATCCAAAACTACTATAACCTTAGTGTGTTTATCTTAATTCGTCACATGATCTACTTTTCAGAAGAATTGAAAAGATTGTGCCAATAAAAAAACGTGACCTGGTTATTAGTATAATAAGCCAACAGTATTTTACACCGTTGCACTGTTGTTGTGATGCACTAACACACAGGTGTCAAACATGTGGCCTGGGGGCCAAAACTGGCCCGCCAAAGGGTCCAATCAGGCCCCTGGGATGAATTTGTGAAATGCAAAAATTACATTGAAGATATTGACAATTCGGATGTTAAAATAATTTTAGGTCAAATGAATCTAAAGTGGGCCAGACCAGTAAAATACTATCATAAGAACCTATAAATCAGGGGTTTCAAACACATTTTAGTTCAGGGGTCACATTAAGCCAAATTTGATCTGCATTGGGCCGAACCAGTGAAAAAAACAACAACATAATAACATAAATAATGTCAACTCCAAACTTTCCTAGATGTTTTAGAGCAAAAAAAGTTAAATTATGCAATGAAAATGTTTATATTTACCAACTATCCTTTAAAACAATGTGAATAACATGAACAAATGGAAATTTCTTAAGAAAACTTAAGTGCAATTTTAACAATATTCTGTCTCAGTTTATCATTTACACATGTAAATTACAAAGTACAGATCACAGTGGATCTACAAATACACAAAACATCTAATAACAGGCAGAATATTGTTAAAATTACACTTCAGACATTTCAAAATGGTCATATTTATTGAGGTTTTTTTTGTGTTTTTGTGAAAAGTTAGCTTGTTTTAGTGTAAATACAGTAAAATGACATGAAATGTTTATATTTACAAAGGGAAAAATTTTAAATTGGGAGTATTTATAGATTATTATGATAGTATTTGACTGATCTGACCCACTGGAGATTGAATTGGTCTTCTTGTGGAACCTGAACTAAAATGATTAATTTCTGCATTTCACAAATTCTTCCCAGGGGCCAGACTGGACCCTTTGGAGGGCCGGATTAAGTAATGAAAGTGATGAAAACCTCAAATTTTCCTCTTTGTTTTAGTGTAAAAAAAGTCAAATTACTCAAAAATGTTTACATTTATAGACTAGCCTTTTAGATACAATGTGAACCTGAAATGTCTTAAGAGAAGTATGTGGAATTGTACCAATATTCTGCCCATTACTAAATGTTTGGTGTGTTTGTAGATCCATTGTGATCTCTAAGTTGTGATGCACATGTATAAATGATAAACTAAGGCGTAATATTGTTAAAATTGCACTTACTTTACCTCACAATTTTCAGGTTGTTCATATTTGTTCATGTTATGTTCAAGTACGGTTTGTAGATGTAAACATTTTCATAACAGAATTTTACTCTTTTCACTCAGAAACATAGAGAAAACTTTGGAGTTGACATTATTTATAAGTTCTTATCCTATTATTTATATTATTTTACTGGTCCGGCCCACTTTAGATCATATTAGTCTGTATGTGGCCCCTGAACTAAAATGCTCTAACACATGGGCTTGTAACATTAATGCCATAACCATGTGTCGTACAGTGTTTATTTCAGTCTGTTTTCTACCGTCTACACTAGAGATGAGATTTAGTTTGCATTGACCTATAGATTTTATGTCGTTTTTCTGCGTCTGAAGAAATAATGACAAAGAATTACCCTAAATCCATCATCTGTAGGTTTAACTGACCTCTGATGTGCAGTCAGTCTGACTTATACAGAGGCTTTAGAGGTATGTTCAAGTGTGAAAACCCTTTTGGATCTTTTTTTTTTTTTTTTAAACTCCAGTGGATAAACTAGTGCAACACAATCTAGGTTATTAATGGAAACACTGCACCTGCTTCTGCACAAACTAGACACTCACCTAGTCTTTATTTCACCTACATATTGCCCATACTGTAATAATGTTGGTCTAAAATGACTCAAAAACAAGCTGTAATTAAAAAATAAAGTTGTCCTCCGAAGAGGGGTGGTGGCGGCAGGTTTAACCCTTTCATGAATGAATTATGAGAACCTTAGTCAAGATTTTTTTCTTTTTCTGATGTGTTTTTATACCTCCTTAGACATTAAAAAAAAAAAAAAAAAAAAAAAATGCGATCGAGTTTTTTTTTTTTTTTTTCATGGAGTTACAAAAATGTCCATGCATTTAATTTTTTAAGTAAAGAAATATGTATTTAAACCCAATATCAGAAAGTAAAATGAAAACAATGAAATAACAACATTTTTAAGGCTGCTAATTTGATGTTTTCTCACATTTTAACATACTCTAATGCTAGTTATTACCTCATATAATATGCAAAAAAAAAAAAAAAACAGCTCTTTTTGTCTAACAAATAACAAGTGATTTACACTTAAAAATGTTACTGCAGATCAGGTTTATCAAGAACAGCAAAGTTATAGTAATGGTATGAATTGCAGTGTATTATGGGATGTTGCATAAGTGTCCACTGTGTTGGCTCATATGGAACTAAAACAACAAAACCCATGAATATACAAGAGAACAGCTGGAGAAGAACTGTCCACTGGAGTGACCACAATGCATGAAAGGGTTAAGAAAAAATAAATGAGTGAGTGAGTGAGTGAGTAAATAAGTAGCTAAGTAAGTAAGTAAGTAAATAAATAAGTAAATAAATAAATAAGTAAATAAGTAGCTAAGTAAGTAAATAAGTAAGTAAATAAGTAGCTAAGTACATAAATAAGTAAATAAATAAGTAAGTAAATAAGTAACTAAATAAGAAAATAAGTAGCTAAGTAAATAAGTAAGTAACTAAGTAAATAAGTAAGTAAATAAGTACATAAATAAAAAAAGACTCAGAAATACAGAGTTTCTAGTTATTAGCCTCTGGAACCGTCTCGTCTGCTTATACCAGAAGACAGACTCTTCTTTACTTGGGATAAAGCTCATAAATACCCTTGGTCGAAGGAGGTTTTTGAAATATTCTGTACAGCAAACGTACAGTACTTTTTTATGAATAATTTACAGGATAGAATAAGTGAGCTCAGACAGACACGGTTTGATTCTTATAAAGAGAAGTGGAAATGGCAGGTGTTAAATAAGCCGAAACTAAGAACTTATATTCACTATAAATATGATTTCTCCACATAGCCCTTTGGTAAATATAATCTAAAAAGACCCAGAAGTGTGTGTGTGTGTGTGTGTGTGTGTGTGTGTGTGGGGGGGGGGTGTTACTATCTCTGCAGGTGGAGGAGGGGCGTTAGAAAGGCATCCCAAAAGAGGACTGGTTCTGTGTTTTGTGATATTTCGCTCTTTTTTAAATGGAATTATGCATTTAAAAACATTTCCCTGTGGTCCACATAAACTGTAAATGTAGAAGTAATAATTTATTCATCCATTTAACAAAACATGATACATACTGTACATACAGTTTGGATTTCTATATTAACCCTTTCATGCATAGTAGTCACTCCAGTGGACATCTATTCTCCAGCTGTTCTCTTATATATTCATGGATTTTGTTGTTTTAGTTCCATATCAGTCAACACAGAGATGCTTAGGCACCATCCCATATACTGCAATTCATTGTTCTTGATAAACCTGGCCTCCAGTAACTTGTTTGAGTGTAAATCAGTTGCTTGTTATTGTTATTAGACTGTAATTAACAGTTTTTTTGTTTTGTTTTGTTTTTTACAATAAGTTGGGTTTTTTTTTGTATATTATCTCCATGAAGTGAGTAGTGACTAGTATTAGAGTATGTTAAAATGTGAAAAAATGTCAGATTAGCTGCATTAAAAAAAATGTATTTCATAGTTTTCACACAGTATATCAGTAAATATATTTCTTTGCTTCAAAAATTAAATGCATGGTGTCCAGTTGAGTGGACATTTTTGCAACTCAAATAGGTTTGTAAAAAAAAAAAAAAATTCAATTGCATTGTTTTGTTTAATGCCTAGAGGAATTAAAATACTCAGGGAAAAAAAATCAGGATTAAGGCTCTCATAATTCATGCATGAAAGGGTTAAACATGGGCGTAAAGGCGTAGGCTGAAGCAACGCAAATAACCCGAATAAATACGAACAAACGGAAATGTTTAAAGAAAAGTAAATGTAATTTTACTAATATTCTGCCTGTTATTAAATGTTTTGTGTGATTCTAATGCACATATGTAACTGATAAACTGATAAACCGAGGCAGAATATTGTTAAATTGCACTTGTTTTTGATGAAATTCTTTTTGAAATTCTTTGAAATTCTTTTTTTCTTTATTCAGTCGTCACATAATAACCAGTGTCAACAACAGCACTTCAAACATTACAAACATTACCACCAGGTTAATGACTGAAAAGGCACAGGCAGAAGCAAAATGCTAATATTAATGCCTGTCCTACAGAACAAATTCAACTACCCAGCATCCAATATAGGAAAAAGAAAAAAAAAAACAAAAAAAAACAATGTATCCAAGCAAACAAACAAGCAAAACATAAAAAGGTGAAAATAAACTAGAGAAATAGAAAACGTAACCACCAAATTAATGGTAATTTAATGTAGACTCAAAAATAAATAATTTACCTATTAGTTGTTAGAGCTTAACAATTGTATCCTTCAAAAATTGCCTTACATACCATGTTTTTAAATATCAAAAATGGGTTACACATTCTTAACCCTTTCATGCACGAATTATGAGAACCTTAGTCAAGATTTTTTTCTTCAGTGTTTAGCCATGAAAAAAACAATGCAATTGAGTTTTTTTTTTCTATGGAGTTACAAAAACATCCATGCATTTAATTTTTGAAGTAAAGAAACGTGTTTAAAACCCAGTATCAGAGAGTGATATGAAAACAATGAAATAAAAACATTTTTAATGCTGCTAATCTGATGTCTTCTCACATTTTAACATATTCTAATGCTAGTAATTACTCACTTCATGGAGATAATATGCAAAAAAAACCTTCTTGTCTAACAAATAATAATTGATTTACACTTAAACATGTTAGTGCAGATCAGGTTTATCAAGAACAGCAAAGTTACAGTAATGGTCTGAATTACAGTGTATGGGATGGTGCATAAGTGTCCACTGTGTTGGCTGATATAATATACAAGAGAACAGCTGGACAAGAACTGTCCACTGGAGTGACCATGCTGGAGTGGCATAAAAGGGTTAAATCCATGCTGGCCTCATTCCATAGTTGAACTCCAAAAACACATATACATCTTCTTTTAGTCTCTTTTTTAGCTTTTTGTACAACAAATTTACAAACATCTCGCAAATCATATTTAGACTCATGTGTTGAGAAGAACCTTTGTACACAGACGGGGAGTCACTTTAACCCTTTCATGCACAGTGGTCACTCCAGTGGACAGTTCTTCTCCAGCTGTTCTCTTGTATATTCATGGGTTTTGTTGTTTTAGTTCCATATCAGACAACACAGTGGATGTTTATGCACCATCTATACACTACAATTCATATCATTACTGCAACTGTGCTGTTCTTGATAAACCCAATCTGCGGTAATATGTTTTAGTGTAAATCAATTGCTAATTGTTATTAAACTGTAATTAACAGGTTTCTTAACCCTGTAAAGCCTGAACCATCAAATCACTGACAGAAAATTCCAGTTCTTTCAAACTGGAGCCTTTATTGGTCCATCTGAACAACCAAAAACCATTTATTTCAAATATTAATTTCCATGTATGAGTTTCAATTTTTTTTAATCATATTTGAGCCATCAGGTCTCAATTCTCAAATATTATTATTTTTGAACAAACAAAATATAACACAAATATGTCTAACAAATTGGTAATTCCTTTTCAAAATTGGCAAAGTTCTTCCTCCTTCCTCATTAATGTCACTGGAAAGGCCTCTGGTGAATGAACTCCTCCCCCTGGTGGATTATCTGTGTATTGCATGTATCTAATTGGATACATCAGGTTTTTCAAGAAAGAAAAAAAAAATCACACTGATCATGTAGAGGGCTTCAACACTCATGGATCAAATATGATATGTTTGGTGTCATGCAGTTAAACAAAAAGACTTTTTTTTTTTGGGCATTTTATTTCAATGAAGTGAGTAATAACTAGTATTAGAGTATGTTAAAATGTGAGAAAACATCAGATTAGCTGCATTAAAACTGTTTTTATTCCATAGTTTTCACACATACAGGGTGGGGAAGCAACATTTACAATGAACATTTAGTTGTTTTTTCTCAGCAGGCACTACATCAATTGTTTTGAAACCAAACATATATTGATGTCATAATCATACCTAACACTATTATCCATACCTTTTCAGAAACTTTTGCCCATATGAGTAATCAGGAAAGCAAACGTCAAAGAGTGTGTGATTTGCTGAATGCACTCGTCACACCAAAGGAGATTTCAAAAATAGTTGGAGTGTCCATAAAGACTGTTTATAATGGAAAGAAGAGAATGACTATGAGCAAAACTATTACGAGAAAGTCTGGAAGATACTATTAAAGAAGAATGGGAGAAGTTGTCACCCGAATATTTGAGGAACACTTGCGCAAGTTTCAGGAAGCGTGTGAAGGCAGTTATTGAGAAAGAAGGAGGACACATAGAATAAAAACATTTTCTATTATGTCAATTTTCTTGTGGCAAATAAATTCTCATGACTTTCAATAAACTAATTGGTCATACACTGTCTTTCAATCCCTGCCTCAAAATATTGTACGTTTTGCTTCCCCACCCTGTATTGCATTTTAAATACATGTTTCTTTACTTCAAAAATTAAACACATGGTGTCCAGCTGAATGGACATTTTTGTAACTCCATGAAAAATAGGTTCATTAAAAAAAATCAATTGCATTGTTTTTTTCAGGCCTTAAGAGGAATAAAAACACTCAGGAAACAAATCTTGACTAAGGTTCTCATAATTCATGCATGAAAGGGTTAATTTGGCTTTACACATTATTTGCATTATTTTATAGTAAACCAAATCATTAAATTTCATAATATGGGATTTCATAAACAATTCATTAGTATGTTCATAGTAACCGGCCTTATTAATAATACGTATGGCTCGTTTTTGTAGGAGGACTATAGTATTTACAGTTGTTTTATATGTCGAGCCCCACAATCCCACATGATATGACATATAAGGGAGTATAAATGAACAGTAAATTATATGGAGTGCCTTGTGGTTGAGTATATTTCTGGACTTATACAAGATTGTCATTGATTTTGCAATTTTTCTAAAGACATTATTCAGATTTTTAAGGAAACTTTGTAGATGTAAACCTGATCATAATATAATTTAACTTTTTTCACTGTTCTTATTCCACTTGAGATCAAATTGGGTTGAATGCAGCCCCTGAACTAAAATGAGTTTGACAGCCCTGGTTTATACCTTTCCCATAAAACTGGTGCTTTTATCCTCCTTTATACAGTATTATGCAGATTATTGTGCGAACCTATGGATTTATAGCTGTGATGTCACTAGCATAGGTCACAGTCTATGTCAGTGTGTTTAGTCTGCATTTGGATTTAACCTGCATTAACCCGCTGAGTTTGCGTTGTTTTGCTGTTGTCCATCAGTTGTAGGTCACACTTCTAAACCCTGACATGTAGCGAGTCTGGTTTACACAGATTTCTATGAGTTATGTAAGACTTTAAAAATGTTTTCGATTCATCATAAAAAAAAATAAAAAAAAAACAGCAGGAAAAATTAGGCCACAGTCTAGTTTTTCCATCTGCAGGTGGACTGGCTTTAGTCTCTGCTGCTTGTGCTCTGTGATCATGTTTCTATTCCACCAGGTCTGCATGCTTTTACACTCTTTATTATCCATTTATTGTAAAAAAAAAAAAAAAAAATGCTGTTATTGTTTGCTTTATCGAACCAACAAATTCCTGGAAGAAGAAAACCTGCTCGGCAATAAACTCATCTCTGATTCTGATTAATAGAAACATACCTGCATGTAGTAGAAAATAATAAATACTGTTGTAGATACATGTGGATATTGTCATAATAGAAGTAGTTCCAGTTAAAAATGATGCAAAGATGCAGAGTTTCTACTCAGATACAACAACACAAAGCATCACACTCATCTTAAACTTTTAGAAAACAAGAGGAAAATCTACACTGGTTGTAATTTATCTGCATTTACTCACAACAGTGCAGCTGCATTTACCAGAAAATGTCAAATATTATTCAGTGCATGTGGATATTGTCAACACTGTGATAATTTCAGTCAAAAATTATGCAAAAATGCAGTTTCTACTCAGATACAACAACACAAAGCATCACACTCAGCTTAAACCTTTAGAAAACAAGAGGAAAATCTACATTGGTTGTGATTTATCTACAGTTGTATTTACCAGAAAATGTCAAACACTGTTTAATGCATGTGGATATTGTCAATACTGTGATAATTTCAGTCAAAAATGATGCAAATATACAGAGTTTCTACTCAGATACAACAACACAAAGCATCACACTCAGCTTAAACCTTTAGAAAACAAGAGGAAAATCTACATTTGTTATAATTTATCTGCATTTAATAACAATAATGGAGCTGCATTTACCAGAAAATGTCAAATACTGTTTAATGCATGTAGATATTATTAATATCATGATAATTTTGGTCCAAAATGATGCAAAAATGGAGAGTTTCTACTCAGATACAGCAACACAAAGCATCACACTCAGCTTAAACCTTTAGAAAACAAGAGGAAAATCTACACTGGTTGTAATTTATCTACATTTACTAACAACAGTGCAGCTGCATTTACCAGAAAATGTCAAATATTATTCAATGCATGTGAATATTGTCAACACTGTGATAATTTCAGTCAATAATTATGCAAATATACAGAGTTTCTACTCAGATACAGCAACACAAAGCATCACACTCACCTTAAAGCTCTAAAAATATGAGGAAAGTTTACACTGGTTGTAATTTACCTCTATTTATCTACCGTTCATAACAACACGACAGCGGCATTTACCAGAAAAATTTCAAATACTACTTAATGCATGTGGATATTGTCAATATTATGATAATTCTGGTCCAAAATGATGCAAAAACACACAGTTTCTACTCAGATACAACAACACAAAGCATCACACTCAGTTTAAACCTTTAGAAAACAAGAGGAAAATCTACATTTGTTATAATCTATCTACATTTAATAACAATAATGGAGCTGCATTTACCAGAAAATGTCAAATACTGTTTAATGCATGTGGATATTATCAATATCATGAGAATTTTGGTCCAAAATGATGCAAAAATGCAGAGTGTCTACTGAGATACAACACCACAAAGCATCACACTCAGCTTAAAGCTCTAAAAAACTAGAGGAAAATCTACACTGGTTGTAATTTATCTACATTTAAAAACAACAGTGCAGCTGCATTTACAGAAAATGTCAAATACTGTTTAATGCAAGTGGATAGTGTCAATACTGTGATAATTTCAGTCCAAAATGATGCAAAAACACACGGTTTCTACTCAGATACAACAACACAAAGCATCACACTCAGCTTAAACCTTTAGGAAACAAGAGGAAAATCTACACTGGTTGTAATTTATCTGCATTTACTAACAACAGTGCAGCTGCATTTACCAGAAAATGTCAAATACTGTTTAATTCATGTGAATATTGTCAATATTGTGATAATTTTGGTCCAAAACGAAGCAAAAATGCACATTTTCTACTGAGATACAACACAAAGCATCACACTCAGCTTAAACCTCTAGAAATCAAGAGGAAAATCTACACTGGTTGTAATTTATCTGCATTTTTCTATATTTAATAACAACACAGCAGCTGTATTTACCAGAAAAATGTCAAATACTGTTTAATGCATGTGGATAGTGTCAATATTGTGATAATTTTGGTCCAAAAAGATGCAAATATGCAGTGTTTCTAGTCAGACACTCCTCCAGATACTGAAGAAAACTGATATTAGTTCTAACTCATCTACATTTATTGAGATTTTATGTCAAAAGATCTTAACATGATGTAGAATTATACTCCTGGCCCTAATTTTATGAGAGGATGCTATAGATTAAACGTTTATCTTCTTTATTGTGTCAGAAAACAGTGGAAAAAATGGAACTTATTTGCATTTATAAGAAATCATTCCGATTCTGGATCATAATTTTACCTAAAAATATCAATTGTATCATCATAAAATCAGCTCACCCAATCTTAAATTTTGCTATATTATCATTATGCGATTCCATTTTTGGCTCCTAACCCTAATTTTATGAGAGGATGCTATAGATTAATCTGCTTATCTTCTTTATTGTGTTAGAAAACAATGAAAAAAATGGAACTAATCTGCATTTATAAGAGATTATTCTGATTCTGAATCGTAATTTTACCTCAAAATATCAATCGTATCGTCATAGAATCAGATGACACTCTTACATTTTGCTATATTATCTTTGTGCAATTCCATTTATGCCTTATGACCCTAATTTTGTGATTGGCAGCTATAGATTAAGCGTTTATCTTCTTTATTGTGTCAGAAAACAGTGAAAAAATGGAATTTTTCTGCATTTATAAAAAATTATTCCAATTCTGGATCGTAATTTTATCACAAAATATCAATCGTATGGTCATAAAATCAGCTCACCCACTCTTACATTTTTCTATATTATCATTTTTGGCTCCTGGCTCTAATTTTGTGAGAGGATGCTGTAGATTAAGCTGCTTATCTTCTTTATTGTGTCAGAAAACAGTAAAAACATGGAACTAATCTGCATTTATAAGAGATGTTTCAGATTCTGGATTGTAATTTTACCTCAAAATATCACTTATATCGTCATAAAATCAGCTCACCTATTCGTAAATTTTGCTATATTATCATTTTTGGCTCCTGACCCTAATTTTACGGGAAGATGCTGTAGATTAATCTGCTTATCTTCTTTATTGTGTCAGAAAACAGTAACAAACGTCCATCGATGCTTCCTAAACCCAAAGATATTCCATTTCTTGTCAAAGTCGACTCCTTTTTCCTATGAAATCGGATTCATCAGTTAATGAAATAGTGTGTGATTAATTTAAGAGTGGACAGTTAATTGAAGTGTTGCAGATCTATCACTGTAACACATGATCAATCCCCTGCATCCGTTTTCCAACAAGAGCTTTTCTCTCTGTGAAAGGAACTTATATCTGAATGAATGACGACTGTGACTCATATCAGCCGGTGTGGGTCTGCAGATCCATGTGCGCACATTCCTTTTAAATTGCCCACATCTACACAAAGAAACAGGGCCAAGATAGAGGAAATGTAAAATAAATGTGATGTATTTAAGAGCTACATACGTCAATGTGACAAAACCGGAGCGATATCTGCCTTCGGGAGGCTGATATCTTTGTTCAAATGTTCAGATGGAGGAGGCAAGGATTTGTAAGGGGAGAGGGGAGGGGGGGCTGGTGGGCGGGGGGGTGTAGAGGATCAGGGTGTGATGTGGAGTACAGTGATGGAGGAGGGAGGATGCAGCCTTTTCATGCTTCTTTTTTTTTTCTTTTTGCAGCCCCCTGCTTCTGCCCCTGAAGCACATGGGCAGGGACGAGTGAGAGGATGCTGGGAATGAAAGGAAAGAAAAAGGCAAAAGTAAAAAAAAAAAAAAAAACAAGACAGAAATCTGCACAGAGAGTCATTTTAGAGCATGTTACATCATCTATTTGTCAATGCAGTTATGTATATAGTGCATTCTCTTAGTTCAGGGGTGTCAAACTCATGTTAGTTCAGGGGCCACATTAAGTCAAATTTGATCTGAAGTGGGCCGGATCAGTGAAATAATAACATAATACTATATAAATAATGTCAACTTCAAACTTTTCTCTATGTTTTAGTGCGAAAAAAGTAAAATTATGCCATGAAAATGTTTACGTCTACCAACTAGCCTTTAACCCTTTGATGCACGAATTATGAGAACATTAGTCAAGATTTTTTTCCTGAGTGTTTTTCTTCTTCTTTAGGCATGAAAAAAACAATGAGATTGAATTTTTTTTTTTTTTTTTTTTTTTTTTTAATTAACCTATTTTTCATGGAGTTACAAAAATGTCCACTCATTTGTGGTAGTGTTTAATTTTTGAAGCAAAGAAACGTGACAATATCAGTGATATATTGTGTGAAAACTATAAAACAAAAACATTTTTGATGCATACATTTGTGCATACTGTATATGTAAAATTTTCAGTGCAGAGATGGAAATATAAAAGATATTTAACCCTTTCACGCATGAATTATGAGAACCTTAGTCAATATGTTTTTTCTTGAGTGTTTTTATTCCTCTGTAGGCATTAAAAAAAACATGCAATTGAATGTATTTATTTATTTTTTTTTTATGAACCTATTTTTCGTCGAGTTACAAAAATGTCCACTCAGCTGGATAGCATGCGTTTAATTTTTGAAGCAAAGAAACATGTATTTAAAAGTCATCATCAGAACGTGATATACTGTGTGAAAACTATAAAACAAAAACATTTTTTATGCAGCTAATCTGATGTTTTCTCACATTTTACCATACACTAATACTAGTGCTTACTTCATGGAGATAATAATAAAAAAAAAAGCTTTTTGTTTAAGAAAACTGTTAATTACAGTCTCATAACAATTAGCAATTCAGTTACACTCAGTCACAAAGTGAGTGATAAAGTTTAAAAAATGCCTTAAGTTTAAGATCATTCAGGAATAATAAGTGGAAATGGTAGATGTGTTTTGTTTTGTTATTGATTCCTTTGTTATAATGACAATGCTCCATGATGTGCATATTTAATTTAATGTAAGTGCTGTGTCAGGTGAAAAGGATAGGCAAAAGATGGCCTATTCCTTTTTTTGGTTTTTGTGTTTATTGTGGTTGTACTGTGTGTGGTGATTACTGTGCAAACCAAAATAAACCATTCATTCATTCATTCATTCATTCATTCATTCATTCATTCAAGATCAGGTTTATCAAGAACATAAAGTTACAGTAATGGTATGAGTTGCAGTGTATGGGCTGGTGCATAAGCATCCACTGTGTTAGCTGATATGGAACTAAAACAACCAAACCCATGAATATACAAGAGAACAGCTGGAGAAAAACTGTCCACTGTAGTGACCAGTATGCATGAAATGGTTAAAACAATGTAAATAACATGAACAAACTGAAATTTCTTCAGAAAACTAAGTGCAATTTTAACAAAAGTATGTCTCAGTTTATCATTTACACATGTAAATTATAACTGACAGATCACAGTGGATCTACAAATATACAAAACATTTACTAACAGGTTGAATAGTGGTAAACGTGCACTTCAGACATTTCAAAATGTTCGTATTTGTTCGGGTTATTTGTGTTTTTGTGAAATGATAGTTTGTTTTAGTGTAAATACAGTAAAATGACATGAAAATGTTTATATTTACAAAGAAAAATTTGGAGTTGTGAGTATTTTTAGGTTATTATGATAGTATTTGACTGATCCGACCCACTGGAGATTAAATTGGTTTGAATGTGGAACCTGAACTAAAATGATTAATATCTTTAGTGTAATTTTTGCATCTCACAGATTCATCCCAGGGGCCGGACTGGACCCTTTGGTGGGCTGGATTTGGCCCCCGACCCTCCTAATATTATTACCTCTGCCAAGGAGGTTCTGTTTTTGCCGGCGTTGGTTTGTCTGTCTGTCTGTCCGTGTGCAAGATAACTCAAAAAGTTATGGATGGATTTGGATGAAAATTTCAGGAAATGTTGATACTGGCACAAGGAACAAATGATTAAATTTTGGTGGTGATCGGGGGTGGGGGTGGGGGGGCACTGATCTGCCTTGGCGGAGGTCTGTGCTCTCCCAGTGCTTTTCTAGTTGTAAGCTGCAAGTGCTTAGTTCATCATAACCTCACCAAAACAATGACCGTTCTACCAAATGTAGCGAAACAAAAAAAACATAAGAAACATAAAACAACAATATTATTCTTATTGTTACTTTTGTCTCTCACAGCTCCAATATTCAAACATTTTTGTCCCCATATCTTTGTACCCCTGTTTAAAACCCCTTTAGCCCTACCAGCCCGCCCGTGGGCCGAAAAAACTATGTTAATATTCATCTACTATAAAAATATAATAAATCAGGACAATGAATGTTTTTTTCAACTTTTGCTCAAAGTTTAGACCCTAATGTTAATAAAAGTACATCAAAAGTGTATTTTAGTGCAAACTTTAATGTTCAAACATGATTTTTAATCTTTGCGGGGTGAAATATACGCTATTAAAAATCTCCGACACGAACAATTAATTTATGCATATCATCGTCAATCCAGCCGAAAAAAATCGAGAATTTACAATTAGCTTGCGTCGCTAGTATTTGCAAATGGAAAGAACAAGGCAAAACACAAAATATATCATCAAGACTCTATGAAAAAATCATTTTATTTTTATTTTCTATTATTATTTTAGTTATGTAGTATTTTTATTCCTTCTTTTTCTTTTGTATATTGTTTATTTATATCCTCTCCTGCACAGTGGTGTTACTTGTACGATAATTTCTTTTAATTTCTTAACAAAAATAGAAAGTAAGTAAAGCTTTATTTATATAGCACTTTTTAAAACAACATGTTAAAAAGTGCTTCACATAAAGGAGAGATAGATCAAACAAATCAAAATTTTTTTTTTAAATGAGTTGTTTAATAAGAGCAAAAAAAAACACCATGAAGAAACAAAATTACGATATTACCATCAGCTATCGGACAAGATGTCATTTTTAATACTGGCTTCCTATTGGTCGAGAGTTTACAATTAGCTTGCGTCGGTAATATTTGCAAATGGAAAGAACAAGGCAAAACAAAAAATATATCATCAAAACTCTACGAAAAAATCATTTTATTTTTATTTTCTATTATTATTTTAGTTATGTAGTATTTTTATTCCTTCTTTTTCTTTTGTATATTGTTTATTTATATCCTCTCCTGCACAGTGGTGTTACTTGTATGATAATTTCATTTTATTTCTAAACAAAAATAGAAAGTAAGTAAAGCTTTATTTATATAGCACTTTTTAAAACATGTTACAAAGTGCTTCACATAAAGGAGAGACAGATCAAACAAATCAAAATTTTTTTTTAAAATGAGTTGTTTAATAAGAGCAAAAAAAAACACCATGAAGAAACAAAATTACGATATTACCATCAGCTATCGGACAAGATGTCATTTTTAATACTGGCTTCCTATTGGTCGAGAGTTTACAATTAGCTTGCGTCGGTAATATTTGCAAATGGAAAGAACAAGGCAAAACAAAAAATATATCATCAAAACTCTATGAAAAAATCATTTTATTTTTATTTTCTATTATTATTTTAGTTATGTAGTATTTTTATTCCTTCTTTTTCTTTTGTATATTGTTTATTTATATCCTCTCCTGCACAGTGGTGTTACTTGTATGATAATTTCATTTTATTTCTAAACAAAAATAGAAAGTAAGTAAAGCTTTATTTATATAGCACTTTTTAAAACATGTTACAAAGTGCTTCACATAAAGGAGAGACAGATCAAACAAATCAAATTTTTTTTTAAAATGAGTTGTTTAATAAGAGCAAAAAAAAACACCATGAAGAAACAAAATTACGATATTACCATCAGCTATCGGGCAAGATGTCATTTTTAATACTGGCTTCCTATTGGTCGAGAATTTACAATTAGCTTGCGTCGGTAATATTTGCAAATGGAAAGAACAAGGCAAAACAAAAAATATATCATCAAAACTCTACGAAAAAATCATTTTATTTTTATTTTCTATTATTATTTTAGTTATGTAGTATTTTTACTCTTTCTTTCTCTTTTGTATATTGTTTATTTATATCCTCTCCTGCACAGTGGTGTTACTTGTATGATCATTTCTTCTTATTTCTTTTTACTTGTTGTTTGTGATGTACAAATAAATAAACACAAATGCAAAATATCATTACAGACGGAATGAACAGAACATATAAGTCAAAGTGATTTTTAATATTATTTTACAGTTATTTTTATTAGCATTTTCCATTTTGTCCTGGTAAGAATTTCTCATTTTTGCTTGTACCTGACGAGCTAAATGCTACACACTCCTAATGCAGAATGTTCTGTATGTCCACAATGTTTCATAAATAAATAAATAAATAAATAAATAAATAAATAAATAAATAAAATAAAATAAAATAAAATAAAAATAAATAAATAAATAAATAAATAAATGTCAACATGGATCAGCAGATACCCATATTTGGTCGATATCTGCATTTCTACGTTTGTAAAAGGAAAGGAAAGGAAAGGAAAGGAAAGGAAAGGAAAGGAAAGGAAAGGAAAGGAAAGGAAAGGAAAGGAAAAAAAGGTCATTTTCAGTTTAATGTCTGACCCTTGTAGTTTGTGATGTACAAATAAATAAACACAAATGCAAAATATCATTACAGACGGAATGAACAGAACATATAAGTCAAAGTGATTTTTAATATTACTTTACAGTTATTTTAATTAGCATTTTCCATTTTGTCCTGGTAAGAATTTCTCATTTTTGCTTGTACCTGACGAGCTAAATGCTACACACTCCTAATGCAGAATGTTCTGTATGTCCACTATGTTTCATAAATAAATAAATAAAATAAAATAAAATAAAATAAAATAAAATAAAATAAAATAAAATAAATAAATAAATAAATTTAAAATAATAATAATAATAATAATAATAATAATAATAATAATAATAATAATAATAAATGTCAACATGGATCAGCAGATACCCATATTTGGTCGATATCTGCATTTCTAGGTTTGTAAAAGGAAAGGAAAGGAAAGGAAAGGAAACTAGAGGAGATGAAAAAAAGGTCATTTTCAGTTTAATGTCCGACCGACCCTTAAACTTCCTGGAAACACGTTAGCTGACCGTGCACGGATGTCTTGTCATGTCATGGTCGCCGCCGTCACACATGCAGCGTGGCAGACGTGGCGCCGAATCCAGGTCAAGCTTAAAGGAAACGCACCCAGTCGCTCAGAGAGAGAGAGAGAGAGGGGGGAAAAAAGAAAGCTTAAGAGAAGGGTGGGGGGTGGGGGGCGTTTGTCTGTGTGAGAGACGAAGAGGAGGAGGAGGTGGGGTCAGGCCCGCTGCTGTTGCCATGGCGACCACATCCAGATGCTGCCGCAGCAGTGAGGGCCAGCGGGAGGAGCGAGTCAGTCTGTAGCTTAGAGGAGGAGGAGGAGGAGAGAGGAGGAGGGGGAGGAGGAGGAGAGAAGCCCCCCTGCACAGACACATGTAAGGCCAGTGGCAGCATCCCAGTGCATTGTGGGTAGGGGGGCTGAAGCCACATGGAGGACGGGGATCTGTCTGCATTTTGAAAGCGGGAAGGAGATGGGGAGGGAGGAGGAAGTGGAGGAGGAGGGGAGGGGGGGGTGAGAGAGGAGGAAAGAAGGGGGATTCCAGCGAGAAGAGACGAGAAGGAGAGATGGGAGGGGGTTGTTGCTATACGGAAGAGCTTGCAGGAGAATCGGGCGCCGTCCAATCACGAGGCGGCTATTTATAATGCATATCAAGTAACTCTTCATTTTTCATAGAAGGGATAGCTGTTCAGAGAAAATGACAGGAGTCTGGGTAGAGACGTGGAATTAGGTGAAAACATGCAGATTTCAACACCAGGACCAGGATGTACTGAAATGTGTGTCAGATAAGCATAAATGTTCTACACGCACCATGTGGCGTTGTTGATGTGCCATTCTAATTAATATGCTAATGCAAATAGGATTTATTAAATCCATGTGTCATGCTGATGCCGTCGACCACTAATACATTTGCACTGAAACAAGATGAATACGCTGTTGATACTGTAATTCCAGTCAGGTAGTGGTACTGGTTTTACACAAGACTGTACGGACAAAAAAAAATGTAATTCCCACTGGAAAACATCACATATATATAAACATCTATAAGAATGAGGACGAACGGAAGCTGAAAATGCTCCGTCCTGTGCTGCATTAGTGCGGTGTGATCTCCAAAATGATTTAAGACTGGGGATAAAACAGGCAATATGATAATGTGACTTGGCAAGGAACGCTCAAACTGAGCCCGTTCCAGTGCCACCAGGGACCACACCCCACTTAACCAACTTGTCAGCACATTTAAGAGCATAAGATCTTCCCCCCACATGCTCCTCGCCACTGACAGAGGTAACCAACAGGAAAAAGACATGGAGTTTAATCAGCTGTTTAGGCGTTTATGCCTATAAATAATGACAACTTCAATTTTTTTGTCTTTGTTTTAGTGCAAAAAATAACATTAAATTCTGAAAATATTTACATTTACAAACTATTCTGTAATAATAAAAAGTGAACAACCTGAACAAATATGAACAACTTGAAATGTCTAAAGAAAATTAAGCACAATTTTAACAATTTGCCTGTTACTCAGTGTTTAGTGTCTTTGTAGATCTGATCTGTAATGCATGTGTATAAACGATAAGTTGAGGCATTATATTGTTAAAATTGCATTTATTAATCTTAACAAATTTCAGTTTTTTTCGGTTACTCATATCTTTTTTGTTTGGATATTTTATAAAAGTAAGTATTTTCATAATTTAATGGGGGGTTTTTTGCACTAAAACACAAACAAAAATTTGGAGTTGTCATTATTTATAGGCTTTTATGCTATTATTTCATTGGTCTGGCCCCCTGGAGATCAAATTTGGCTGAATGTGGCCCCTGAACTAAAATGAGTTTGACACCCCGGCCCCAGTATGAGACAAAAGTTCACCACAGTCATCCTCAACTTCTTGATGTTCGCTTTAAACACTTAAATACCTTCATCTTAATTGAATGTTATCATTATGCCTGCTCAGTGGAGTGTAAAACATCTAAATCCTATTGTATCTTTGTTTAACATTATGTTTTTTTACACTGAAATAAATTTCTTATGCATCTTTGCTGCTTTTGGAACAAGTCACCTGTTTCAAAACACATTATTATTTCATTATTTTAACTCATTATTAGTTTGAAACTGCTTCTGTTCCAATTTTTTACTGAATGTGTCGCAGCCTGAATGTGAGCAGCTCGCCACTGACAGAGGAAACCAACAGGAAAAAGACATGGAGTTTAATCAGCTGTTTAGGCGTTTAAGAGGGGGAGCTGTTTGAGCAGGTATATTTTATTTTATTTTATTTTATTTTGTTTTATTTTATTTTATTTCATTTATTTATTTATTTATTTTTATCTCTGCCAAGGGTTTGTCTGTTTGTTTGTTTGTTTGTTTGTTTGTTTGTTTATTTGTCTGTCTATTAGCAAGATAACTCAAAAAGTTATGGATGGATTTTCATGACATTTTCAGGAAATGTTGATACTGGCACAAGGAACAAATGATTACATTTTGGTGGTGGTGGTGGTGGGAGTGTCTCCGAGTACTTTTCTAGTTTTAATAATCCTTTTAATAGGACACATTTTCAGTACACACATCCTCTCAGCACAGGTTCAAGCATATGTCCAATTTTCCAGTTTTCAAAAAAACAAAAACAAAACTAACAACAAACAAAAACTTAAACTAAACTAGGAAGGCACTTGGAGAGCGCAGACCTCCACCAACGCAGATCAGCCCCACCCCCATCCACCCATCACCACCAAAATGTAATCATTTCTTCCTTGTGCCAGTATCAACATTTCCTGAAAATTTCATCCAAATCCATTTAGAATTTTTTGAGTTATTTTACTAACAGACAAACAGACAGACAAACCCCGATGAAAACATAACCTTCACAGTTACACTTGGCGGAGGTAAAAAAAAAAAAAAAAGGGAAAAGTAGTACCCCCCCGCCCAAATTGGTCCACATTATTAAGTTCTCGAATCGGTACTCAGTATTGGCAAGTACTCAAATGTAAGTAGGGCTGTGTATTGGCAAGAATCTGGCGATACGATACAAATCACAATACTAGGATCATGATACAATATATCACAATACTGTTAATAAGGCAATTTTTTTTTTGTTTCTTTCTTTCTTTTTAATGATTATTTCCTTGAAGAATTGAATTACACCAGAAATATGCACAAATACTAAACACATTTTAATTTGATCAGAACAGGATCTAATGCTATATCACAACATTTCCTGTGTTCAAACTGAAATTGTGTTTTACAGACATTACAGTTTAAGATCCTGTTCAAATGTTCAGCTAACATCATAACACTAATTTTATGCAATCCCAACAAAGGAACTAACATTATTTAATAAAAGAGTGTTAAATAATAATAAAGAAAATATAAAGAAAAAGTAAAAAACAAAAATGCACCTCCACAATATCTGCATTTGAATAAATACCTAAAAATATCGATACAGTACTCTTAAATATCAATACAGTATTGTGAAATAAAATATCATGATATATTGCAGAACTGATATTTTCTTACACCCCTAAATGTAAGTACTTGTACTTGGTCTGGGAAAAAAAGTGGTATTGGTGCATCCCTAAAAATAGGTTAATTTAAAAAATTTCAATCATATTGTTTTTTTCATGCCTAAAGAGGAAAGAAATCTTGACTAAGGTTTTCATAATTCACGCATCAAAGGGTTAATGAGCGACATCCATGAGAGAATACAATCAGCATGGCGTAGTAAAAATATCATAGTACAAGGACTGGTTTGATGCTGCATATGCTGATTTATTATTATATATGCCACTGTTACATTATGAATAGTGAAGCATCAGCATTAGAGCAGTACGTTGCTGTTGTTTGTGCTGGAGGTGGAGCCAGGTTGAACTACTTTACATCCAGTTTTATTTACAGGGACACAAGATGATAAATCTGAGAACCCATAACATGATTAAAAAGGGAGAAAGGACAAAAACATTGGCAGCAGTTTCTGGACTTTTTGACTTCGACAAAACTGGAAGATCTGAACTGTTTATGACTCACAAACATTTACGCGAAATATAATGTTATTAGTCCTTTTACGTATCGTCACACACTGTATTTTGTGTTTTTAATTTAAATTTTATTCTACGTACATTGAAGAGAAAGGTAAAAGATGAATTTGAACGGCTATGGTAGTGGATAATATTCAGATTCTGATATTTTGTAGGATGTCAGAAGTGGGTGCTTCTATGAAACTGGACATGGAGGTTAAACTGTCAAACAGGATGTAGACTAATGTTATGAAGCAAGTTTGGAAGCACTTTGGGTCTATTTTAACAATAAATATTTACTGAGATAAAAGAGAAACTATTTTTCAGATAAAACACATTTTTATGTTATTTTTATGCAAGAATCCGCATGTAACAGTAAAAAAGGACGTGAAAATTACACGCTACAAATTTTTTGGAATATCGTTTTATTCTCTCACAGGTACATTTTGGGAATCGAACTAATTATGCAAGGCAGAGTGTTTCACAAAAATTACCACTGTTGCAAAATCACCCACGATTTATTTGTGTTTAAATGGGCAGGTTCTGCATGTAATGCGAGTGGACACAATGGGTTACACACGAAACCTGGAATGAAACTGAGATTCATGAAAAACCCATATGTCTGCACTAGAAAAACCACTAGGATCATCAAATTTAACAGTGTCTTTATTTATAGCGGTATATAAGACCATTTACAGTCATGTTTTCCAAATAAAATGCATTGACACCTACTGTAGGTAGCTTTTCCTGTCCCCATTTTGGTCCTATTTTTTCCCCTATAATTGATTAAAAATTCATTGATTATGGGATGGCTCAAAGCAAGAGTATAATTTTTTTTGCATTTATCTGAGGTCATCATTAGGTACATCCTGGGGGGAAATTTGTCTACATTTCTCTTTTATTGTTAGGTCTAAAAAGCTGAAAAGTGCCAGATATCAAAATAAATCCAGTTTCATAGAAGCACCCAAGTCAAAAAGATGCAGATACATTTGCTCTAAGGCAGGGGTGTCAAACATATGACACGTGGGCCAAAACTGGCATGCCATAGGTTACAATCTGGCCCGTGAAATGCAAAAATGACACTAAACATATTAACAATCTAGGGTGTCAAAATTCTAGTTCAGAGGCCACATACAGAACCATTTAATTTCAGTAAAATACTCCCATATTAAACATAGAAATAAAGATAACTAAATTTTTCTCTTTGTTTTAGTGTAAAAAAGTAAGATTACTGAAAATATTTACATTTACAAACTATCCTTTCTAGCAAAATTCGAATTACAACCTTGTATAGCCTGAATTTAAAAAAGAAAAAAAGTGCAATTTTAATAATATTATGTCTGTTATTAAATGTTTTGTATATTTGTAGATCCACTGCGATCTATCTGTTGTAATGCACATGTCAATGATAAACTGAGACATAATAATGTTAAAATTCCACTTATTTTTCTTAAGAAATTCCAGGTTGTTCATGTTATTCACATTGTTTAAATGATAGTTTGTACATTTTCATGATGTAATTTTACTTTTCTCACTAAAACATGGAGAAAAATTTGGACTTATCATCATTTATACATTAATACATTATTAGAATTGGATTCAGCTTTGAGATGCTTTAAAGGAACATTATTGTTATACTTTTAGTATCTTTTAAAATAACAGTGACGTTTTATAGGTATGTTCTTATCAGTTTTAAGTTTGTGTTTATGTATATTTTTAATGTGGACGTATGGCTGTGATTTCCATTTCGTGTAACTTCTGCTGCTGCTATGGTCTTGGCCAGGACATTCATGAAAAAGAGATTTTTTCATCTCAATGAGCTTTTTTTCCTGGTTAAATAAAGTTAAAGAAGATGATTATTTAACTCTTCTGGCCCATTTAAAATCATATTGGACTGTATGTGACATAGTGAGATGTTGGATGATTGGCTGAACTGGGAAATACAACAGCCTTAGTCTTCAAAATCTAATAAAATAAATAATACGCTTAAATTGGTTCATTATTTACAAAAAACCCTCATAGTAGTAAGCAGAAATACACATAATACATCAGTTAGAGTAGTAGTAAAATTGTCAAAGCACTTGTCAAGAATAGATAGAAATCAATGTGATGGAATAAAAAAAATAAAACAGCACAAAAACTACTCAAGGGCCTCAATTTCCGATCCAACTCTTACTCTAAATTTTCTATTGAAAAGGTTTGGCATTGAAAATATTCCATGAATGAGGATGATTTGGAGGGTGTACACGGCAACGCTTTATTTTGCTGAATCACGAGTCTGTTTTTAAAGCTCTCAGCGCAGCAATAAAAGAATAAAACACCGCCCCGTTTTTAATCAACCATTGCACCCTTTGACTGCACTGCACACACGGTCAACAATTAAGTATTTATCAGGTAACATCTTAAGTGTGCAGGCTTCTGCTTCCTTCAGGAGCTGTAACTCTCAAACACAATCAGCGCTTTGACAGAACATGAACAGGTTGTGGAGAGTTGAACAAAAAAACACACAAACAAAAGAAACTTCCTGTCCTTCCCATGATGATATAAACCAGGGGTCAAATTCAACCAGTTTGATCCGGACCAGTAAAATAATAGCATAATAATAAATAATGACAACTCTAAACTTTTGTCTTTGTTTTAGTGCAAAAAAAATTACATTAAATCATGAAAATATTAACTTTTATAAACTACCCAAACAAAAACAACAAATAACCTGAAAAAACTGAAATTTCTTAAGACAAATAAGTGCAATTTTAACAATATTATGCCTCAACATATCATTTATACATCTACAAAGATACAAAATATTTAGAAAAATGCAGAATATTGTTAAAATTACACTTGATTTTCTTTAGACATTTCAGGTTGTTCATATTTGTTCAGGTTATTCACATTTTGTTGTTGAAGGATAGTTTGTTAATGTAAATATTTTCACAATTTAATGTTATTTTTTTCCACTAAAATAAATATAAAAAATTTGGCAGAATATTTATAACCATAATGTAATATTATTTTTTCACACTAAACCAAAAAGGATATTTGTAGTCATTATAGATTATTTTCCCATTATTACCCTGCCCCCCGAAGGGGAGGCAAAGCGTATTGTTTTTGGCTTGGTTTGTTTGTTTCTTTGTTTGTTTACCAGATTGGGTGTATAGATTGCCAGTGACCCAGAACAGATCTGATTACATTTTGGGAAAAGTAGGTCAAAGTTCAAATTTTTTTAAATGAATTTTTAAAAACTTTTTTTTCCCATTTACTTATAATGGGCGAAATTTCAAATGTCTGTAGCAGCAAAATTATTTATTGAATTCAAACCAAATTTGGTTTATAGATTGCCAGTGACGCAGAATAGATGTGGTTACATTTTGGGAAAAGTAGGTCAAAGTATAAATTTTTTATTAAATTTGTAAATCTTTTTTTTCCCATTTACTTTTAAAGGGCAAAATTTAAAATGTCTATAAAAGCGTCAACTTTGTTTCCATTTACTGCAAACTTGGCACATATTTTGAGGCATGATGACATCAGCTGGATCGAGGCCAAAATAGGCTAAAATACATGTGAGGGGCGGGGTTTGTTGTGCCTGGAACCACTTGTTATATTTCAGATGACATTGGTCTGTGTGTGAACTAAACCCCTGAACTAAAACAAGTTTAACATAATTGATTGTTCATGTCTTCAGTGTAGTTTTTACACTTTGTAAATTCATCCCGCGGCCTGGATTGGACCCTTTGGTGGGCCGGTTTTGGTCCATAGGCTGCATGTTTGACACCCCTGACATAAACAGTGCATTATTAAGATGACTTGTGAAATTTTCTATATATATATTTTTATATATACAGGGTGGGGAAGCAAAATTTACAATATTTTGAGGCAGGGATTGAAAGACAGTGTATGACCAATTAGTTTATTGAAAGTCATGAGAATTTATTTGCTACAAGAAAATGGACATAATAGAAAATGTTTTTATTCTATGTGTCCTCCTTCTTTCTCAATAACTGCCTTCACACGCTTCCTGAAACTTGCGCAAGTGTTCCTCAAATATTCAGGTGACAACTTCTCCCATTCTTCTTTAATAGTATCTTCCAGACTTTCTCGTAATAGTTTTGCTCATAGTCATTCTCTTCTTTCCATTATAAACAGTCTTTATGGACACTCCAACTATTTTTGAAATCTCCTTTGGTGTGACGAGTGCATTCAGCAAATCACACACTCTTTGACGTTTGCTTTCCTGATTACTCATATGGGCAAAAGTTTCTGAAAAGGTATGGATAATAGTGTTAGGTATGATTATGACATCAATATATGTTTGGTTTCAAAACAATTGACATAGTGCCTGCTGAGAAAAAACAACTAAATGTTCATTGTAAATTTTGCTTCCCCACCCTGTATTTATATTTGCTATATTGACAATATACATTTCTTCCTTTCTCTGTCTTCCTCAACAAGGATTATTTCTATTATTCACCTGTTATTGATCTATTATCCACTCAAGCCACTATCCTTTGAAAATATTTCCCATCTGCAATGAAGTGTACTGCTATTATAACTGAATTAAAATAACTTCTCTCTCTCATCACTTCCCTGTGGATGTGAAAACACTCACAGCAGTGGCGGCTTTTCATCTGTTTTCTTATTCTTGTCATTCATTAAAAGTCATAATGATGAATGAAGAGAAATCAAACGCTTTACAAACACCATATTTCCATTCATAAAAAAACTTTGCTTTGTTGTGTTGATCAAACTATGGCTGACATGACATCCTTTAGTTTCTTAACTGATGTGTTGATGCCAGTAGTGTGTGATTTTGTTATCGCCTCATTGGCTTTTTGGAGTAAAAGTGACCATATTTGGATAAAAGGGGTGGGGCTGCACAAGAGCAAAGGGTCAGAAGCATTTAACTGGGGTCTTGGGCCAGTTTTAGCTCAGTGAGTACAAAAACAGGTCATTTTCATTATATATTGTTTAAGAAAGTTGATGTTGAGTTGCCTATGAGGAAAAAATAATGTTTTATTCAATGAACAGAAGTGTCAGCTTTTGATTAATCCCAGTCATAGTTCGGTGCGATACCAGTCATCCCTGTGGCGACACTGGTACAGTTGTCTTTTATAATATTGATGATTTTTTGTTTGTATTTTTAACCTGTATTTTTAAATGTATTCTGTTTGTTGATTGCTTGTTTGTTCGTTTTTAAATGGACTCCCAAATCTGCAAATAAAGATGATGATGATGATGATGATGATGATGATGATGATGATGATGATGATGATGATGATGTCAATCAATGCCCGACAGGTCATCTGTGCCCTCTGTTACTTTATGAGATTGATCTGATCACTTAAAAAGAATGACACCCGAATGACTTGTGGAAAAAACTGTGATTTTAGAGAGCGAATCAGTGTAAGTCAATGGGAGCTCCAGGTTTCACAGATAGCCTCCAGTGGCCATGAGTGGAACGAGTTTCTTCACAACAGAAACTGCTCCAAATAACTCTGTGCAATAAACCATGCAATAAACTGTAACCCTGTTCAACCTGTAGCATGATCAACATACGCACAACTGTAAATAGTATAACCAGCTTTTTTGATTTGTCTTTATTTTTGATGTTCTTGTGTGCTTTTTGTGTATCGCTGCCGTAACCTGGAGCTTCCCCTTGTGGGACAAATAAAGGCTTATCTTATCTTATCTTATCTTATCTTATCTTATCTTATCTTATCTTATTCAGACCCAAGCATAGCATTTATAGTTTATGTAGTCCATAGGGAAATGATTTAAAATACACAATTCCATTTAAAAAAAACCTAAATATCACTCCTTCAACCCTATAACGACAAACGTATCATATTTGATACATGAGATTTGAAGCCCTCTACATGATCAGTGTGATTTTTTTTTTTTTTTTCTTGAAAAACCTGATGTATACAATTAGATAAATGCAATACACAGAAAATCCACCAGGGGGAGGAATTCATTCATTAGAGGCCTTTCCAGTGACACTACAAGACTGTCATTAATGAGGAAGGAGGCAGAACTTTGACAGTTTTGAACAGGAAATACCAATTTGTTAGACATATGTGTGTTATATCATGGTTTTTGTTTGTTCAAAAATTATAATATTTGAGCATTGAGACCCGATGTATCAAATATGATACACAATTGAAATTCATATATGGAAATGATATATGAAAAAAATGTTTTGGGTTGTTCAGAGGGACCAATAAAGGCTCCAGTTTCAAAGAATTGGAATTTTCTGTCAAGGATTTAGTGGTTCGGGCTTTACAGGGTTAAAGAGTTAATGCAAAACAAAGCCATTTGTACTAGAGTTAATTCCCATATCCAGTGAGAATCAATAATGGAATCAGAATCATTAAATTCTTATCTATTCCCATCCTTGAGAAGCAAGAAAACACACTCCTTTACTGGTTCTCACTACAGAAATAACTACCAACAGCCTGAGCTCTGTATTTTTTTCAGGCCCCACAGGTTCAATCAATGCGACCACCCTCCTTTTTCCACTCAGGTGACTGACAATGTGCCCTTGAATGGACCACCTCCTCACCCGCTGCCATGCCAGATAACTTCCTCACTTTACCCCCTGGCTTTACAACTGTGCCGCCATCTGTCTGAAGCCCGGTTGCCTCGGGGGCCCGGCCACCGCCAGGGCACAGCGCTAACCACGAACAGGCTGAGAGTGGAGAGCAGAAGGGCTGAGGCATCACAAAACCAAGACGGCATGAATGAGACGGAGACAACGGCTGAGATTAAGAAAACTAGTGGCAGGCAAGAGTGATTTATTAAAGGAAAAGTGGAGAGAATAATGAACACCCTCGCAAAATGAATCTATTCACACTCTACTACTCAGCGCAGATCCTGATAACAACTGAAAGCCTCGTCTCAATAGTGCATTCCTTCGTCTGTGGGAGGTATTTTTTGTCATTTTCCCTCAACCTTACAAACTGATACAAGTGTGCGTATCCAGTCGTCAACAATGTCCCCATTATACTCTGATCCAACCATGTATAAATGTGTGTAAGTGTTATATCCAACCTGAGTCTGACCCGTTCTGAGAGCAGATCCAGTATTCATTAGGCAGAAGGCCATAACTGCCACAGAGGAAAACTCAGGTCATGTCCTTGGTGTTTTTCTTTTTTTTTATGTTTGTTCATTTCCATATCCATTTTCTGCACAGCAATGCAAGTTATTAGATGGAAAAGAAGGACTCAAAAACCTCAAAAATAAGGTTAACACAATGATATATTACCATATTTAGTCTGTAGACCTCAGTATTTTAACCCATAAAGACCCAGTGCTACTTTTGTCAGATCCAAAATTAAGTTTTCTCTCTATTTAACCTTTCTCAAGTGATTTTTTTCACCATATATTATAATATTATCCTCTGTATTTTGCCTTTTTTCAGTGAAAATCTGGTATTTTTCTACATTTCATTTACTCATCATGTAGATGTTCATAAAAGCTCAGATTAAAGTTGTTGGTTATACATTAGAAACAGAGAAAACTGAAGAAAAAGTGACATTTTCAACTAAAGATATCATTACCTGAATATAAACCAAGTGTCTCCATTCACTGTCATTGATCAGACTTAATGGGTTTTACTGGTGATTCAATGTTGTAGAGCAGGGCTGTCAAACTCATTTTGGTTCAGGGGCCATATTTAGCCCAATTTGATCTCAGGCGGGCCAGACCAGTAAAATAATGACTTAATAACCTATAAATAATGACAAATCCAAGTTTTTCTTTTTGTTTTAGTACAAAAAAAACCCCAGTTAAATTATGAAAATATTTACATTTTACAAAAAAGATGTGAATAACCTGAAAAAACAGAAATTTCCTTTGAAAAATTAGTGTAATTTTGACAAAATTATACCTCGACTTATTATTTATACATGTACATTTCACACAATGTTCCATAAACATTTGGTAACCAGTATAATATTGTTAAAATTTTGGAGCTCAGAACTAAAATTTGAACAATTTCTACAATATTGCATCTCTTATTATTCACAACTCCAGATCACTGTGGATCCATAAATGCACAAAACATTTAGTAACAGGCAGAATATTGTTAAAATTGCACATTTCAGGTTGTTCATCTTTGTTTTTATTTATGTATTTATTTGCATTTTATTGTGAAAGAATAGTTTTGTAAATGTAAATATTTTCACAGTGTAATGTTATTTTTTTCAGTTAAATTTTTTCCACATAATTTTTCACAAAGAAAATTTGTAGTTGTCATTATTTATGGGTTATTGTGTTATTATTTTTTTTACTGTAGATCACATTGGTCTGTATGTGGAACCTGAAGCAAAATGATTTTGACAACCTTGCCTGTTCAGGTTAATTTTTGCACTTTCATCTTGCGGGGCCGGAATGGAACCTTTGGCGGGCCAGATTTGGCCCCCGGGCCACATGTTTGACACCTGTGTTATAGAAGATAACAGTGTTTCCACATTCACAATAAACATTCAAATGGGTCATATCTGATGACCATGAAAAGATTTTACACCAATTATTTTCATGTATTGATAGGTTTAATGGATCAACAGGTATTAAACATTTTATATCAGTTGATGATTTTGGTAGATGGTGGATGTTTGGGTCTTTATGGGTTAATCTTACCTTCATGAAGGGCTGTGACCAAAGGTTTATCAACATTATGGTGTGATATTTAGAGACATCCAGCAGTGAAATTGCATATAACAAACACATGAAAAGTCATTAAAAGAGTCAGACTGTTTTTTTTTTTTCCATTCTGTGTCATACCCGCAGCCAGACGTTAGTCTGGTCTCGTCTGTCTTTTATGTTTTGTTTGTCGTTTCCTGTTTTATTTTGTTAAGTTTCCCCTCATGTGTCTTGTCTGTCGTCTTTACTTCCTGTTCCCTGTTCTCCCTGACCTCTTACCTGATTACCTGTCTCCGCCCTGATTTGCTCCACCTGTGTCTAGTTGTCTTCCCTCCCTTTTGTGTATTTAAACCCTGTCTTTTCCCCTAGTCAGTCGCCAGTTTGTAACTCTCGTAGTTCTTACCAGCGTCTTGACCTCGTTTGTTCGTTTTGTCTGCCTGTTGTGACCTTTTTTGGATTCCTCGGTTTTTTGCCTACTGCCTGCTCCCTGTCAGTTTTTGTCTGCCTCATCTGGTTTCCTGGTTTCGATCTTCTCGCCCTGACTTTCTGGTACGTGAGTATTTGTCTAGCCCTTATGTCCTGTTGCCTGAGTGATAGCCTGCCTGTGCATGACCTGTTTCCGTCCCTGACCTCCCTTTGCTTTTCCCCAGTCGGGGAAAATACCCCAAACGCCGCTCGGGGAGACGGGCTGCCGCCCTCGAACCGGAGGACGAATCAGAGGAGGATATCTCCAACCATTATCCTCAAGATTCTGTCATTATTATTATTCTTCCACCTGTGTGTGAATAATAAATCTTTTGAACCTTATTTTTGTGTCCGAGTTACTGCATTTGGATTCAGTGTTTGTACTAGCCGCATTACAGTACAAACTGGCCATAAAATGAATCCAGCAGAACTCACACAGGTCAAGGAGGCTATCCAGTCCCAGGGGCACAGGCTGGGTGGACATGAGCAGGTTCTCCACACCCTCCTCGATAAAATGAACCAGCTCACTACTCAGGTCGTCCAACTCACCAGTACCCAAGCTGCGGCTGCAGCTGCGTCAGGCGAGAATCGGGCCGCTACCCCGCCAGTTCGAGACTCGGTTGAGCCGAACATTCCGGCGCCATCCAAATATTCTGGTAATCCTGATACCTGTCGTGACTTTTTCACCCAGCTCCAGTTAATTTTTGCTTCCCAGCCCGTTCGATTTGCTAAAGACTCTGTTAAGATTGCCTATGTGGCCAGCCTGTTGGAAGGCCCTCCTTTAAGCTATTTCAACGCCCTTTTTGAGCAAAATTCCCCTGCTGTTCAGTCTTTTTCGGCCCTTGTATCAGAACTTAAGAGGGTTTATGACCACCTGGTTCGGAGCCAATTTGCTGGTCATCAGCTCATGAGGCTTAGACAGGGAGATAAGACAATCAGGCAGTATGTGAGCGCCTTTCGTTCCCTAGCGGTTGAATCGGGGTGGAACAACCAGGCCCTGATTACCGCTTTTCTGACCGGCCTAAATCGTTCTGTTGGCCGGGAGATGGCGCTTCGCCAACAGCTGCACTCCTTAGACGACGTCATCACCGAGGCTATCCGGGTCGCAGATCAAGAGTCTGTGTGGCAGTCTGTAGAACCCGAGGTCCGCACTCCGACTAGCAAGGGACCTGGTCGTGAGGTGGTTCGTCTCCCAGTTGCTGAGACCGGCGGCAATAAAGAGGAGCCGATGCAACTGGGCCAGGCTCACATCTCGGCTGAGGAACGCCGACAACGTATGGTTGAAGGCCTTTGTTTATACTGCGGACAAGGAGGTCACAGAGTCAGCAGCTGTGCCTTAAGACCAGATGCTAAGACAGGTGAGGGGTCGCTACTGAGCCGAACTGTTTGTCTGTCCACTGTCACTCGTCCGTTGCCTGTGGTTCTTCTGTGCTCTGATTCTCTGTCTCTCCAGCACCCCGTCCTGATCGATTCCGGTTCCGACGCTAATCTTATGGACCAGAACCTGGTACTTAAGTTGGGACTCAGCTCTACTCCTATCCAGCGTCCACTAGAAGCTCGAGCCCTGGATGATCATGTGATCTGCAGGATAACCCACTGTACTGAGCCGGTCGCTGTGCAGTTCATGGACGGACACACTGAGAACATCAGTTTTCATATTTACAACTCAGACACTCAGCCACTCATCCTGGGTTATCCTTGGTTGCAGAAACACGAACCCTTTATTGATTGGGGCACGGGGGAGGTTTATTCTTGGGGTAAAGAATGTGGAGCTTGTTGCAAGTTTGTTAAGTTACCTGTTTGTCCTCCCAAGATGCCTCAGATCTCCGTGGCCCCGGTTAGTGTTCCTCAGGAGGAGGATAAAGACTCTCCTGCACTGGAAAAAGTTCCTCCATGTTACCATGACCTTAAGGAGGTATTCAGTAAGTCTAAGGCTACGGCCCTACCTCCTCATCGCCCCTATGACTGTTCTATTGATTTACGGCCTGGTACTTCTCCTCCTAAAGGGAGATTATATTCCCTGTCCGGCCCAGAGAACCTGGCTATGAAAAAGTATATAGACGAGTCCTTGGCAGCTGGGTTAATTCGGCCCTCGTCGTCGCCTGCAGGAGCAGGCTTCTTTTTTGTTGATAAGAAGGATAAGTCTCTAAGACCATGCATAGACTATAGGGGGCTTAACGACATTACAATTCGTAACAGATATCCTTTGCTGCTGATGTCATCAGCATTCGAACTGTTACACGGGGCCAAAATTTTCTCCAAACTAGACCTTCGCAATGCTTACCACTTGGTTAGGATTAGAGAAGGAGATGAGTGGAAGACAGCCTTCAACACCCCCAGTGGCCACTACGAGTACCTGGTAATGCCTTTTGGCCTCACCAACGCCCCTGCTGTCTTCCAGGCCCTTGTTAACGACGTGCTCAGGGATATGCTAAATGTGTTTGTGTTTGTATATCTGGACGACATTCTGATTTTTTCCCCAGACGAGGAGACACACATACAACATGTTCGCCAGGTGCTTCAAAGGCTACTCGCTAACCAACTATTCGTCAAGGCAGAAAAGTGCGAGTTCCACCAGCCCACGGTTTCCTTTCTGGGTTTCATCATTTCTGAGGGAAGCGTCCAGATGGACCCTGAGAAGGTTAGTGCCGTGAGGGAGTGGCCTACTCCTGTTTCCCGGAAGGATGTTCAGAGGTTTCTTGGCTTCGCTAACTTTTATAGAAAGTTTATCCGGGGGTTCAGCAGTGTGGCTGCCCCTCTGCATTCTCTCACCTCTTCCAAGTCTGCATTCAGGTGGAGTCCGGAAGCTGAGGAGGCGTTTAACCGCCTGAAGGGGGCGTTTTCCACCGCCCCTGTCCTGTCCGTCCCTGATCCAGCTCTGCAGTTTGTGGTGGAAGTCGATGCCTCTGATTTGGGTGTTGGGACTGTCATATCTCAACGCTCCCCTGCTGACAATAGGCTCCACCCCTGCGCCTATCTGTCAAAGAGACTGTCTCCAGCTGAGAGGAATTATGACATTGGTAATCGCGAGCTGTTGGCCATCAAGGTGGCATTGGAGGAATGGCGGCATTGGCTGGAGGGGACGGATGTGCCGTTTCTTATCTGGACTGACCATAAGAACCTTGAATACCTCCGGTCGGCTAAGCGCCTCAACTCACGTCAAGCCAGGTGGGCTCTATTTTTCACTCGCTTCAACTTCACCCTTTCCTACCGTCCTGGCTCCAAGAATGGGAAGCCGGACGCTCTCTCCAGGGTCTTCTCTCCTGACACATCTGTTTCTGAACCTGAATCTATTCTACCCAGTTCCTGTATGGTGGGGGCTTTTCAATGGGGTGTTGAAAGATTGGTTATGGAGGCCCTGAATGACTGTGAAATTCCGGATGGCGTACCGCCAGACCGCCTGTTTGTCCCTCCTCACCTTCGCCCCCAGGTGATCCAGTGGGGTCACGCTTCCAAGATGGCGTGCCACCCCGGGGTGAAGAGGACCCTGTTTGTGCTAAAGCAACGTTTTTGGTGGACAGCCATGGAGAGGGACGTCGCTGAGTTCGTGGCCGCCTGTCCTGTTTGTGCTGTCAATAAAACCTCCAATAAGGCTCCCGTGGGGGAGCTGCGGCCGTTACCTATCCCCAAAAGGCCCTGGTCGGACATTGCTTTGGACTTCGTGACTGGTTTGCCTTTGTCCAACGGTAACACGGTTGTTCTTACTGTGGTGGATAGGTTCTCTAAGATGGTGCACTTTATTCCGTTACCAAAGCTCCCTTCAGCTAAGGAAACGGCAGAGGCGCTGTTAACTCATGTTTTTCGCCTCCATGGTTTCCCTAGAGACGTGGTCTCCGATAGGGGGCCTCAGTTCATTGCTAATTTTTGGAAAGCCTTCTGTTCTCTCGTTGGTGCTTCTGTCAGTTTGTCTTCTGGTTTTCACCCGCAGACCAACGGCCAAATGGAGAGGCTTAATCAGGTTCTGGAGGTGGGTCTCCGTGTGGTGGCCTCTCAGAACCCTGCCTCCTGGAGTCGTCATCTGGTGTGGGTGGAGTTTGCTCACAACTCCCTTCCCAGTGCTTCTTCTGGCCTATCACCATTTCACGTGGTATATGGTTACCAACCGCCCTTGTTCCCTTCTCTGGAGAAGGAGGTGGGCGTGCCTTCGGCCTTAGCTTTAATCCACAGATGCAAGAGGACCTGGACTCGAGCTAGACAAGCCCTGTTGAAGGCTTCGGGCCGTTACAAGACCTCGGCGGATTCCCATAGAAGTCCCGCTCCCGTTTACCATCCGGACCAGCGGGTGTGGCTGTCGGCCAAACATCTTCCTCTTCGTATTGAGAATCGCAAGTTGGCACCCAGGTTTGTAGGTCCATTTCCTATCTCGAAAGTTATTAATCCTGTTTCCGTACGCCTGAAACTGCCAAGGCCTATGAGGATCCATCCCACCTTTCATGTGAGCCAAATTAAACCAGTAAAAGAAAGCCACCTGGTCCCGCCCACCCAACCTCCTCCTCCTCCTTGGATGATTGATGGGGATCCTGCCTACACGGTGCGACGCCTTATGGCTGCTCGTCGGCGAGGGAGAGGTTTCCAGTACCTCATGGATTGGGAGGGTTATGGACCTGAGGAACGCTCCTGGGTGCCGGCTTCCCGGATTCTGGACCCGGACCTGATACGACAGTTCCATCGGAGCCATCCTGATGTCCCTGGTCCGTCTGGTGCCGTCCCTAGGAGGGGGGGTACTGTCATACCCGCAGCCAGACGTTAGTCTGGTCTCGTCTGTCTTTTATGTTTTGTTTGTCGTTTCCTGTTTTATTTTGTTAAGTTTCCCCTCATGTGTCTTGTCTGTCGTCTTTACTTCCTGTTCCCTGTTCTCCCTGACCTCTTACCTGATTACCTGTCTCCGCCCTGATTTGCTCCACCTGTGTCTAGTTGTCTTCCCTCCCTTTTGTGTATTTAAACCCTGTCTTTTCCCCTAGTCAGACGCCAGTTTGTAACTCTTGTAGTTCTTACCAGCGTCTTGACCTCGTTTGTTCGTTTTGTCTGCCTGTTGTGACCCTTTTTGGATTCCTCGGTTTTTTGCCTACTGCCTGCTCCCTGTCGGTTTTTGTCTGCCTCATCTGGTTTCCTGGTTTCGATCTTCTCGCCCTGACTTACTGGTACGTGAGTATTTGTCTAGCCCTTATGTCCTGTTGCCTGAGTGATAGGCTGCCTGTGCATGACCTGTTTCCGTCCCTGACCTCCCTTTGCTTTTCCCCAGTCGGGGAAAATACCCCAAATGCCACTCGGGGAGACGGGCTGCCGCCCTCGAACCGGAGGACGAATCAGAGGAGGATATCTCCAACCATTATCCTCAAGATTCTGTCATTATTATTATTCTTTCACCTGTGTGTGAATAATAAATCTTTTGAACCTTATTTTTGTGTCCGAGTTACTGCATTTGGATTCAGTGTTTGTACTAGCCGCATTACATTCTGGGCTTTTAATTTAGAGGAAAATTAACTTTGGTCCAGTCTCAGACAGTTCATTAGGTGATAGACATGAACCTTAATACTAGATGGCACCAGGAAAATGGAATAAAGAAGTCAGTTCTGCAGAAACATGATGGTGCACCATGGTCTAGATAAAACAGAAGGAAGATTATATTCAATTTCTGCACGTAGATCCTCCTTAATTGTATATGTAATCAGGAATTTTAATAGTCTGTGATGCTTTTAACAAATTAAATTCTATAACTTTTTGCAGCTGTTAAGATAAAGATATCAGGGCTTGATTTAATACAGAAAACAGCAATGGAGGTAGAATTAAAACTACTAATTCATTGTTGTATTAAAGGTACGATACGTAACATTTTTACTTTCAAATATTAAAAATGGTCTAAAATTACCATGAGTGTTTAGAATAAAGATCTCTGAAGTTCTGCCAAAGATGACAATATAGCTTATTGTAGAGATATGTATTTGCATTGATTGATGCGACCACTAGAGGGAGTAGTGAGTCACTTTGAGGAAAACTAACACCACGGGGCCTTTGACCAAAGCATCAGAAAGTGACCATATAAGATGAGAACCGATAAGAAACAACTTTTAGAGTCAAAGACAGTAACAAAGTAATAAAAGCTAGAAGCACTGTTGTTGTTTTCACCACTGGACACAGATATAAATGAAAACAATTGAGTTTAACGTAAAATAGCAGCATTTCTACAACACAAGTGACTACGATTGTGATTTGACTATGAAGGTACAAAGATATTATGGGATGTTATTATTAGAACCCGACCAATATGGGATTTTCGGGGCCGATGCCGATACCAATATTGGGGCTATAAAAAAGCCGATATCCAATATATTGGCCCATATCCGATATTGGCCGATAACCGATATATTGGCCGATACATAAAATAAGAACACTGATCTACACAGGATATAATAATCTTATATTAGATAATTGTGGACAGGTGGATAAACAGTTGCATAAATCTTTGTTTATCTCACAAATATAATTTGCACAACTTTCAAATGTAAACTATGCAATCACAAAAATAATTAGAGCAAAAAATTTTACTCACCACACAATTATGTTTTCAGTCACAAATTTTGATGTGTCTGCCTCACCGTACTACAACTTCTTATGTGGAGTAAGGTCTAAACTGAGCATGTGCAGAGTGAATTAGGTGAGTCCTAAGTCGTTCCTGATTGGAGCAATTGCAAGAGTTACAACTGACTTGTGTTACAACTGTCCCCAGTCTCCCCTACACTATTAACACCCAGGCCTGCTGGCAGAATGAAAGTGTGTGGTAGACAGGAAGTGCACGGACATGGGTGTGTGTCTGTGGGGGGTACTTCATAAGACGGGGGGGACGGGGACGGGGGGATGGGGGGATAAGCAGTCCATGCTTGTCAGAGCGCATGAGCGTGGGGGTGGGGTGTAGCTCCGTGATTATGTGATTCTGTGTGGGGGTGATAGCATCATTGTCCGAGCAGGAGTGAAAGTGAAACTAACTCGCTTTAAAGTTCCTCTTATTCTCCAGGCAGCACACACACACACACACACACACACACACGCACAGGAACAGCGAGCGACAGAATCTCCGCGCAGTAAAAAAAAAGTTAATATATCGGCAACATATTGGCCGATGTTGATTAATTGGTCATACGCTATAATCGGCCGGCCAATTAATCGGTCGGGCTCTAGTTATTATCTTTGCTAAATTGCCATTTGTTGATCTTTGTTGTTCAGACTAAACTGTGACAGTTCTGACCTTGTTTGTTGGATTCCAAACAGATCTTTAGTTCAGCTACTGACAACACAAACCGTACAGAAAACAGAAGTGGTTTGTGGTTTTACTGTTCGACTGTGAGCTAAGCTAACAGAGCTACAATGTAAACTATCAGCTGATGCAGCATGTGAAGATTATAAGACAGTGTCATTTTGACCGACTCAAAATAAACAACTACGAGTTTTAACTGAAGAAGAAAACTTGATGATACCATAATACAGATGTATGTAAACAATGAGCTTTGTACTTTTTTCAGTCATACAGTCTGTGGATACATAGTGCTGATTATGGTCTTAAGTTTGTTCTGGTACAAATAAATATAAATATTTAAACCAAATCCCAATCTTTTTGTAATCCCAATCAAACTGTTTTTTATAAACCTAAAAAGTTAATGGCATTGGGTTTTTGTCTATCCACCACAAACACCTCTTGTACATTCAGACAAATGTTATTAATATATTAACCCTTTCATGCATAGTGGTCACTCCAGTGGACAGTTCTTCTCCAGCTCTTCTCTTATATATTCATGGGTTTTGTTGTTTTAGTTCCATATCAGCCGACATAGAGGACGCTGATGCATCATCTCATAATACATTGTAATTCAAACCATTACTGTAACTTTGCAGATCAGGTTGATAAACCTGATCTGCAGTAACATGTGTTAAATCAATTGCTAATTGTTATTAGACTGTAATCAACAGTTTTCTTAATCAAAAAGTTTTGTTGTTGTTTTTTTGACATATTGTCTGCATGAAGTTAGTAATAACTAGTATTAGAGTATGTTGAAATGTGAGAAAACATCAGATTAGCTGCATGAAAAATGTTTTTATTTCATAGTTTTCATGCAGTTTATCACTTTCTGATGATGTGTTTTGAAGACATGTTTTTTTGCTTCAAAAATTGGTGTCCAACTGAGCGGACATTTTTGTAACTCCATGAAAAAAGGGTTCATAAAAAAATTTCAATCGCATTGTTTTTTTCATGCCTAAAGAGGAATAAAAACACTCAGGAAAAAAACTCAACTCAGGTTCTCATAATTCATGCATGAAAGGGTTAAATAACTGCATTTTTGGCAGCTGAATGGTAGAGTATCTTATGAATTGAAATAAATAACAAATGAAAAGCTGATTTCTTGAAATACTTGACAAAACCAGAATGAATCCTAATATGCTAATGTGGTCAAAAATATCAAAAGTACACATATATTGGTTTAACTGTAGCAGCTACAAACATAACGTGTGCGCAGTTGAAAACCCTCAGCCTGACTTATCAGTGCATACCAAAGTTCTTAGACGGACGGACGGAC
Source organism: Sphaeramia orbicularis (assembly GCF_902148855.1). NCBI lineage: Eukaryota > Metazoa > Chordata > Actinopteri > Kurtiformes > Apogonidae > Sphaeramia > Sphaeramia orbicularis. Next base: position 12,597,005 of record NC_043963.1, on the reverse strand, counting down.
AACCAACTGATGACAATACTCTGCGGCAAGTGTGGTCGAGGGTAAAAACCAAAAATAGGCCTGACATAAAAAACACTGGAATAGAAACAGCAGCAAAATTAAATATTCTAAATGAACCATACGCTATTTGCATGAGTTATCAGGTTGTTCTTATTAGATTAAATAAACAAAATGTAAGACAAAATACTTTAAAATGCATCTCTGGGCCTAAACACATCTAAACTACCTGTCTTTCTTAGTAAATGTTTTAAAGTAACTCATAACAGTGGAAATAAAAGGAATCACTGCGTAAAACTACATGATTCTGCAAAGGTCAAGCTTCTAAATCATCACAGCGTGTGAAACTCCAGCGCGTCAGCTACTGGCATCAGCAGAGTGAAATGATGTCAGCGAGGCCAGCAGCCAATAGGAAAAGCCCCAGGCTCCTGTTTGTTACCATATGTTGGTGTTAAGAATGAGGACTAGTGGGCGGCTTCGCATGTTAGACTTTACAGCAGCAACAAAACAGAGAAACTAGTTCAATCTCAGCTTCTCATGAAAAGGCTTTAGGAGTGATTTTATTCATTTTTTTGAGATTTTAGAGTATTTAGTGCACAGACTGGAATGAGGACATGCAATAATAAATGGTCAGGTGGTGGTAATCCAGGGAATCTTCCCTCAAAGACCAAAACCAGCCACTGGAGACCAAAAGCATCGACTGATCCTATCAATACACTGAAATAATTCAGGTAAAATGAAGTTTTTCATCTTTTCATGGTCATCAGATATGACCCATTTGGATGTTCAGAGGCTCCGTAGTTACCGTGGCAACACCATCATCTTCTACAACATTGATTCGCCAGTAAAACCCATGGAGTTGGATCAATGACAGTGGATGGACACTCAATCTTATGTTCAGTTAATTGATATATATTACTGAAAAAGTTGATTTTTCCTCAATTTTTTCTATTCTAATAATCTTTGAATGTACTCTATACTCTACTATATAATAATGTACTCTATACTCTATAATATTTAATAAATGGTGATGAATCACTTAGGTTAAAGCAACAAAGTACATCCCGTATGATGTGATTGTCTTGTTAAAAATCCATTTGTTTGACTTTTGCATATACATTTTCTGTGTACCGCTGGACAAAACCAAAGATGTATGTTATAGATGATATTTCTTCTTTCAAATATAAAATACTGACCTGAAACTATCACCAGATTGTGACAAAATAACAGTTTTATGCCAAATGTTACAGGCATATCAACAGCAGTTAGCATGCTAATCAGCTAGCTCCATTAAAAACAATATGAGTTAATGTGCACATTATAAGGAAAATATGCAGCTGCAGAAAAAATGATTAGACCACCCCTTGTTTTCTTCACTTTCTTGTTCATTTTAATGCCTGGTACAACTAAAGGTACATTTGTTTGGACAAATATAATGATAACAACAAAAATAGCTCATAGTAGTTTAATTTCAGAGCTGATATCTATCCATTTTCCATGGTTTTCTTGATAATAACCAAAATCACTTCAGTTCTTCCATCAGTATCTATAGCATTGTACTGACAAAAACAGTGCTTTTAGACATTCCATATTTTCTTTTCTGTCAGTTTTAGTCACATGATACACACAGGAGTTAGTACTTGATTACATAACCATTGTTTTGATGACTTTTGATGGTCTAATAATTTTTTCCATGACTATATATTCATATGTAAGTGTAAATGTTTGCAGAACTACTGACTGACGGCCTCTTTTAAATCACTTTATATCTACTCCATTCTGCATTTATATTTCCCTTAAATTGCATTAAATTAGATCTAGCTTTACTTTACTGTACCACGAAAGGCAGTTTTATATATTGTGCAAAAATTCAAACAGTAAAAGGATAAAAAAGAAGTGGAAATAAAGAAAAGTAGCACTATTATATTTAAAAACTGCTTGTACTAAATATAGGAGGATACATTTCTGTCTGATAGATATTAAATTACTATTATTCATAATTATGCTTTCTTATAATTATCTACTTCTACTCTGAAATACGCTAGAAAATACTTCTTCAGAATCTTCAGGCCTTGGTTTAATCAGATGCTTCTATTATTCTTGCTAAAAATACTTATTCACGCAGTTCTCTCACTTACACAGAAATATGTTTCAGGAGTCACAGTGACCTTCATCTTTGTTCAGCAAAATCTTTTTCCAGTTAATCTTTGTTTCTAAGTGAAGGTTAGTGTCAAATCTGAGACATTCTGTTAAAATGTTTCTAAAATGTCACGCTTTAAAGGATCATCCCGAGCTCCTCTGACACATCTATACAAGGAATTACATATCCACATAAGATATGAACGTATTTGTGATGCCGATGCTTTTATCGGTAGCACAATGCAACCGATGGATGTTTATTCTTAACACTTTCTTACATGGAAGTGCGTGAAATGGATAATAATAAAATGGATAAAAATAAATACAAAAAAAAAAAAAAAAAAAAAATGCATTGGCAGAGGAGATGTATTGACACGTAGACACGCCTCTGCATCTCACCCAAAAAAAGACGGGCTATCTTTGACCAACTGTGAAAGCCTCGCTGCAGTCATCACATCCACCCAGTGGGTTGAAAATGTTCCTGTTGAAAGTGCTTTTCCTGTCACCCACACAATAGGGCAAGCCTCGAATATGCCACTCCATCCTTTCCTAACAACACGCAGCAGCACAGAAGGAAAATCCTTAACATTTCCAACACGACTTCTACTTTTGGGCTACATTCCCACTGCGGGATATCTCATCCTATTCTGACAAAAAGCCCCGTCCAATCAGGTAATGGACGTCTTGGGTCACCCTTTGTACCTTGGGCTGTTCTTACAGTCTATCGCATTAATCTAACAAAATGCAGCATTCATATTGACTCATTCAGCTGATTTTATGTCTCAGAAACACTACTTGCAAAAAAAAAAAAAAAAAGTCACCTCTTCACACTGATAGTTTAATTATAAAATTACACTTTCTCTGCTGACTAAGAAGGAAGGAACACGCAGGAATCCTTACATTTAAAGAAAAAAATGAATTCAGCAGTAATCTCCCTACCTATTAATAGTTTTAAAAGTGTCCTTGCACCATCATCATGATCATTTCTTGGAGATGACAGCGAACTGAGCAGAAATACAGTGTCTAAAGAGATCTTAGGCTACATTCAGACAGCAGATTTGAATTTTTTGGTGAAATCCGATTTTTTTGTGTGCTCGTTCATATAACACATTAAATGCGACTTCTATCAGCTTTGAGTATGAACTGAATGAAACCCTGAAGCAAGGTTCTAATACAGTGGTTCTTAACCTTGTTGGAGGTACTGAACCCCACCAGTTTCATATGCGCATTCACCGAACCCTTCTTTAGTGATGGCCAAGCGGGGCGTGACATCACGAATCATATGTAGGCCATCAGGTCAACCCGGTTTTCATTTCATCTCGCTCTGAACTTTCCGAACCACGCAATTTTGACATTAAAAAAAAAAGATAATTGCATGTAGTGTATCAAAAAAAAGTTCTCGTTGTACTCCTTCAGTATTTTTGTGATCGTTGTTTTATTACGGCACTAGCTCGGCTTTAGTGTAATACGATTTCTCCATCCGTGACGGTGCGTCGGTCGTCACATGATTGTAACTGACCGAAAAATGTAAACAAACGCTACACATGGCTGCTTCCGTGGATAACAGGAAGTAGCAAAAGTCATAACGATGTGGAAAATACTCAAATAATTCATCATCAGACGAGTGGAAGAGATTATAAACACTTCCGGGTGTGTTGTAGTGCTATAAGCAACAACAATACATAGCGTATATTGGATGTCAATCAGAGAAAGAGTCTCCGAAGCCGTTTGTTTACATACACAGACCTAGCCCGACACACACACCTGACTAATGAGTCAAGTGTGTGTCTTGACCTCCGCCGAACTCCTGAGACTGACTCACTGAACCCCTAGGGTTTGATCAAACCCAGGTTAAGAACCACTGTTCTAATAGTTTTGGATTTTTCATTACAGTTTAGTTGTGTTTAGTTTTGACTTTTTTCCTCTAATTCAGTTAGTTTTAATTACTTTTTAGAACAGGTTTGCTAGTTGTTATTAGTTTTAATTTTTTTTCTAAATGCTTAGTTTTAGTTTGGTTTTAGTTTTTTTCATATCTTTTATCTTCTTCAATGTCGTATCCAAATAAATCCCAGACAGGACTCTGCTTTAGTCTGCATGTTTCCAGGTAGAATGGAGACCAGAAGACGACTGGAAACCACAAGTGATGAGAAGTGACGGACCATGAAGTGTTGTATGGTGCCGCTAGCTAAAATTGCTAGAGCAAAATAAATCAATTTCATATCAATCTGATGTGACAAAGACGAAAACGAAGGGAATTTGTAGCTGCCGTCCAAGGCATCACTCATATATTCAGTTCATAATTTTCAAGAGTATTTAAAAACATAACACATTCACAGTAATAATTCATTTAAATAGTCAATAAACAAATAATTCACAAAATGCGGTAAATTCATAGAAAATACATTTTATTTGTTTGATTTAAAAACATAGAGGTAAGACAGGAACCAAAATGTTTGTTCCGCATGTTCACGTTGCCCCCAGGGGATAATATTAGTCGTACACTCCATGAGCCACATGAGGCTGTCATGCACAACATGTTCTACCTGTAAGATCTGCAAAAAGACAATTCAGAAGAACTGAGCTAAGAAATTTAAAACATATCTTTTAAGAAGAAGCTGTGAAACCCTCTGTTTTATTCCTTTGGAGTCTATGCGGCCAAAGAGGGAAAGTTTGTCAGTTTCTTTGTTAATAAGTCATGTGAATGCTACGTGAAGACAGTTAAGCCTGTTATTTTATATGTGTGCTTTATTTTGTTCAATGGGCATTCATTTCGTCATCTTGTGTCAAATCTTTATATTTTGTAAGTTAATTTAAGTCTTTATATTTTATTTTCTTTAGTTCTGACAGCATTGTTTGGGCATCATCACTGTTGTGCAAGCGCAAGATTTGATTGTCCAAATAAATGGCTGTTAAAACCCAAGAACTATGTTGAGCCTTGATTAAACTCTGAGGGAGTAACAGAATTTAATCCATAATTTTTATCCGTTTTAGTTCGTTTTGTCAGCACACAATACAGTTTCAGTTAGCTATCGTTTTTTTCTTTTAAATATAGTTTTTATTTATTTCAGTTAACGAAAATGTTTTTTCAATTCTAGTTTTCGTCATTTTGTTAGTTTTGGTTAACGATAATAACCTTGCCCTGAAGTGACCAGCACGTGCTAAAAAGGTCCTGACATAATACGTGACCACTGTGTTTACGGAAATAAGCATGTTTTTCCCGCTGCTCCTCCTCCTGGGATGCAGAATTGTGACGTTTTTCGCATTTCAAACAACAAACAAATTGGCCTCATGAAATTTACTTGAAAATACTAAAACTACCTTTGGGAAAATGTATCTGACATGTATTTTGAGGTTTTAATTAGGTCGTACCTTCATCTCCATCTTTATATACACTACCAGTCAAAAGTTTGGACTCACCTTCTCATTTAAATGACATGAGATGGACCACAGATGGCCAACAAGAGCTCAGCATGACGAGAAACTCCTTCAAGACTGTTCATCGAGAGAATGCCAAGAATGTGCAAAGCAGTAATACAAGCAAAATGTGGCTATTTTGAAGAATCTAAAATATAAAACATGCTTTGAGTTACACTTTTTTTTAGCTACATAATTCCACGTGTACATTCATAGTTTTGATGCCTTCAGTAAGAATCTACAATGTAAATAGTCATGAAAATAAAGAAAAAATAGGTGAGTTCAAACTTTTGACTGTTACGTATGTTTGATCTGTGTTCTGAAATCCTGGTTTTTAAGGGCCTACTAGTTTTACCAATGGAAGCTAGTCTGCACAGACATTTTTAACACAGTGGTTCCCAACCTTTTTTGTCTCGTGACCCCATTTTAACATCACAAATTTCTGGCCACCCCAGACATTCAAAACAGAGACTTTTTAATTTGTTTTTGATCATGTAATAGTTTGCTATGCTATGCTGCAAAAAAAAAAAACATGTTACTTTCAGATGATATTTAGGCTATATAATTATTATGGACAGAGGCAGTAAAGCCAGGTGTAGATTACTGCACAAAGTGAGAATTTGATTTTCCTTGGTCAGGATATGTACAGTGAGTCCAGCTTGGATTTACAAGGCTGACAATTAATACTGAACAAACAAGAACTCAAACTATGAATTATGAAAGAGCTGCAGCATCTGAAACTGACCACAATGAACATTTGACAGATAAACAGAACCACAGTGCTTCAGTTTCAGCTTCACAGTTTGTCATGTCTTTTATGGATTGGGATTGTCTCTGTCAACTCACCATATATTTTTCATTAGTAAGTTTTTTTTTTTTTTTATTCTTATCAATTACTAGAAATTTCAGGCGACCCCATTTGAATTCCACGCGACCCCATGTGGGGTCCCGACCCCAAGGTTGAAAAACACTGTTTTAACATGTAAATTGTGTTTCTTGTATTGCAGGTTATTGTTCTTTTGATCTTGTAGGATTTGCCAGACCTAGGATGAGTAAAAGTCTGTGTTTTATGTGTAAAACTACACTGAGTGCAGTGGCCGCATTTATAATTATCATGCGGTACATTTTGTAAAAAATGAAGCTGCGTCGGGGGGGGGGGGGGGGGGGGGGGGGGGTAAGTGAGCTCGCACCAGCATGTTACTCAAATTTGGTGGTCTTTTAACCTCCTAAGACCCAGGAAATGTCAGCAAAGTCCAAGCTTTTTTTTGTTTTTTATTAAATAAGTGCCTATATTGGAAACATCATGATGCAACAGTTTTTTCAGATGCAGTTTTTAAAATTTTTATGGAATGTCCTTTGTGGTGGACAGTTTTCTTTTCTGTTTTTTTTTTTTGTATAAAGTTGTGAAACTCTTGTCCCCAAATGTGGACAGAAAACCAATAGCTGGGTCTTAGGAGGTTAAACACAACACGAGGTGGTGCAGAGAAGTCTTTTGGATTCGGATCTGATTGTATAATGTGCCAGTGTTTGTTGATAATGTGTATGAAGTCTTTTTCCAAGGGTGAATGTTGTATAATACAGTTGATTCTGGACTCAACTGTATAGTAGTAGTTTTTGTAAGGTGAAGACATTGGTTTTGAGTCATTGTGTCAAAATGATCATTTATGGACATTATGCTACAGTCTTACAAAACACCATTTTGAGCCTCTTGGTGACCATCTAAAAAAAGGTGTTGAAATAGCCTGAAACATCTCAGGGAGTGTTTATTGATGCCTTCAGAACATACTAAAACACTTTTTGAGCATCTATTAAAATATCTAGAAGTAAAGTTATGTAGGTGAACAAATTTATTCCTGTAATTTCCTGCTCAATGACTTGATGAATGTGTGAATGCAGTATCAAACATACACAGGGTGAGCAAAGCAGAAAAAGAGAAAGAGCATATTAAGCGCAAATACTCTGCACACAAGTTGCGTTGGAGTGCACATGAGATTATATGTGTGTATTATCATGTTTTGTGTCTACACTCGATACGCTCAGCTCCTCTGGACCCCGTCGCTCTGTGGGGAGGGGAGCACATCATGGTCTCCAGGCAGGAAAGACAATGGGAGGTGCACAGAGGAACAGTACAAATCACCACTGTTAGCACTGTGATCTCCAAACAACTTCCCATCGCAAGGATGCCACTCAAATTTGGATTCCCTCAAGTGTGCAGCGAGCGTGGGATGGTTTAGAGCTATTAAAAACGACTCCATGTAAAAGCAGTTGGACTTCGAACAGAGAGCTGTGGTGGAGAGTGGGGTGTGCAAAGCTGCTACTGCTAAAAGGGAGCAAAGATGGTCATTAAACATATTTTGTAGGAGTGGGAATCGCAAAGTAATTAACACAATGCAATGATTTGGCAATATTTGATACATGGAAAGACAATGAGAAAGAAAAATACAACTAAAAAAGCACAAATACAGACTATGGTAGGTCAAACTGGCAGAGGAATATTTATTTATTTAATCTATTATTCATTATTTTTAACCCATAAAGACCCAGTGCTACTTTTGTGTCAGTTCCCGAATGAAATCTAACCTTTCTTAAGTGATTTATCACCTTTTATTACAATATTATTCTCTGTATTCTGCATTTTATCAGTAGAAATCAGATATTTTCCTGTATTTAATTTACTGACCATGAAAATGTTCATAAAAGCTCAGATTAAAGTTGAGGGTTATGATGTCAAAAACAGAGAAAACTGCAGAAAAAGTGACTTTTTCAGTCAAATCTATCATTAACTGAACATAAATCAAGTATTTCCATCTACTGTCATTTATCAAACTCCATGGGTTGTAATGGTGAATCAATGTTTTAGAACACAGGTGTCAAACATGCGGCCCGTGGGCCAAAACTGGCCCTCCAAAGGTTCCAATCCGGCCCCTGGCATGATTTTATGGAGTGCAAAAATACTCTGAAGATATGAACAGTCAAAGGTGTTGAACTGGTTTTAGCCCGATGTGATCTAAAGTAAAATAATAGTTTAATAACCCTTACGATAAAATGTGAACAACCTGAAAACTAAGTACAATTTTAACAATATTCTGTCTGTTACTAAATGTTTTGTGGATTTGTAGATCTGATTTGTAAGTTGTATTAATAAGTTGACACATAATATTGCAGACATTCTTATTTTAATTACACATTCCAAACTTCAAAATTTCAAAAATGTTATGTTTGTGTAACATTGTGTGTAATGTACATGTACAAGTGATAGGTTGAGGCATAATATTGTTAAAATTTAGCTTATTTTTCTTAAGAAGTTAAATTTTTTTCTGGTTATTCACATCTTTATTGTGAAAAGATAGTTTGTAAATGTAAATATTTTCATAATTTAATGTTTTTATTGTACTAAAATAAAGACAAAAACTTTGAGTTGTCATTATATATAGGTTTTTATGCTATAATTTTAATGGTTTGGCCCGCTTGAGATGGAATTGGGCTGAATGTGGCCCCTGAACTAAAATGAATTTGACACCTCTGTTTTAGAAGATGACAGTGTTTCCATGGTAACTACAGAGCCTCTGAACGTCCAAATGGGTCATATCTGGTGACCATGAAAAGATGAAAAGCTGTATTTTACACCAATCATTTACATGTATTGCTAGGACAAGTGGATCAACAGGTATGAAACAGTTTAGATCAGTTTGATTGACAGCGACTGTTTGGAGCTTTATGGGTTAAAAACATCCCAGAGTAGATCCCGATTTAATCAGAATCAGCATCTACATCCAGATTAATCCTTTTCCCATTAATTTAAAATGACTTTGAATGTACGTGAAGAGACTACCTCCTTCTGTCAGTTGTTCGGCAGTGGAAGCAGAACATTTAAAGGCTTTCCTTCTCTATTCAGTTCTGACTTTCAGAACACATAGAGCAGGGGTCTCAAACATGCGGCCCGGGGGCCAAATGCAGACCGCCAAAGGTTCCAACCCGCCCCGTGGGATGAATTTACAAAGTGCAAAAAATTCCACAGTCAAGTCTGTCAAATTGATAATAGAATCATAGCATAATAACCTACAAAAAATAATAACTCCATATTTTCTTCCGGGTTTGATGTGGAAAAAATAATATTACATTATGCCTATAAATAATGACAACTTCAATTTTTTTGTCTTTGTTTTAGTGCAAAAAATAACATTAAATTCTGAAAATATCTACATTTACAAACTATTCTGTAATAATAAAAAGTGAATAACCTGAACAAATATGAACAACTTGAAGTGCCTATAGAAAATTAAGCACAATTTTAACAATTTGCCTGTTACTAAGTGTTTAGTGTCTTTGTAGATCTGATCTGTAATGCATGTGTATAAACGATAAGTTGAGGCATTATATTGTTAAAATTGCATTTATTAATCTTAACAAATTTCAGTTTTTTTAGGTTACTCGCATCTTTTTTCTTTGGATATTTTATAAAAGAAAGTATTTTCATAATTTAATGGGGGGTTTTTTGCACTAAAACACAAACAAAAATTTGGAGTTGTCATTATTTATAGGTTATTATGCTATTATTTTACTGGTCCGGCCCACTGGAGATCAAATCAGACTGAATGTGGCCCTCGAAAGAAAATGATTTTGAGACCCCTGACATAGAGATAAGAGACCCATGTAGACCAATTCCAACATGTAGATCAATAAATAAGATATAATCACACTTAAAATACACTTATAAGTAAAAGAACACCAGTGTTTCAGTCTGTGTGTATAAAAAGTATGTTAAAGTACCTCCATGTCTTAATAAAAACATTGATATTCTGACCCGGTTCTGCACATATAATAGAAAACATTATATTCATGTCAGCTTACCGCAGTCTAAAAAGCTGCATTAACCCCCTTTGCCCGACTTCAAACAGGTCACGTCCACGTACCTTAAAACGGGGGTGAGCAGCTCATTATGTGACACCACAGCATGAGACATGACTCATTACACTAACTGTCCACTAACCTCATTTGTCATGGATATATGAGTATACTTAAACAGGCCACATGTTACATGCGTGGTAGTATTTGTTATTATACGGTGTAATAACTGTGTCAATAACCATCTCATGCATGTCATGCAGAACATATTGAGGACAAGGGGTCAAACAAATACGCTGCCTGCTGTTTCTGTAGAGCAGTGTTTCTCAAACTGTGGGGCAGGCCCCCTGGGGGGATGCGAAGGCTTGCCAGGGGGGCGCATGAGCTCTCTCCTGGGTGTTTTTTGTTTTTCTTCAGGTTAGAACATGTAGCAGGTGGAACTGATGTTTTAGCGTTGGATTTTAGGGATGTACAACAAACAAATCTACTGCCAAGGTGATCTGTCACGGAATGGATAAGGATTGGACTGGAAAAGACAAATGTGACATGTTTGTGTTATTGCACAGTTTGTACAGTTTGCACTTTAATGTTCTGAGATGTGCAATGGAAACGGGCTCATTGCAGCCACTGATATTGTTCAAATTCTTAAAAAAAAAGCAACTTTATTGTCATAGATTCTGTTGGGTTTCTGTAAATTGGCTTAGAGTCTGGTTTTGACCAACTCTATATATAAAGTGTCATGAGATAACTTTTTTGTTGTGATCTGGTGCTATATAAATAAAATTTGATTGATTGATTGATTTTATTGGCTTTCCCCTGTAAGTTGCTTTGGAAAAAAGCGTCTGCCAAATGCATAAACATAAACATAGTTGGAAGATAATTGCACATTTCCTATTTTATTTGGAAAAACATTGTCTCATGGAGCAGTCTGGTTGAGTTTATTTGTATTGTTCAAGCAAAAATCTAAATTATCCTTCATTTGCACAACAGATTATTCAAGGAAAACCAGCTCTCAACTGAAAATACCCCAGAAATGAATATTCTATATGGTATAAACTTACTCTTGTCTAAAACTATATTTTATATTTCAATACTTAATAGAAGCGTTTTAGTAAACATTGAAATCTGCATACCTGAGGAGGTTATATGTAGTACTTCAACTCTCACATATAAAAAAAATACCTAAAATTGTCATTAAAGTGTTTAGAACAAAGAGCTCTGCCAAAGATGCCTATCCACCCGGTGGATTTATGTGGCCACTAGAGGGAGTAATGAGTCATTCTGCTGATCTTTCAAAGTGAGGAAAACGAACACCACGATGGCTTTGACCAAAGCTTCAGAGAGTGACCAAAAACTTTTCATCGAAAAACAAGAGTTTTGGTGAAATTGTAATTTTTCCATTAGGTAAATTTTATACGTAATTTATATTTGCGCAATTCGAGTGTCAATGGAAAAGCGACTAGTGTCATTTTTGGTTGTGGAACAGGAATTTCCTTCAATGCTGTGAAACCTTCTACTTTCTGTTCCTCTTCCCTGAAAATGTACAGTCGATTGTTATGTTTTGGTCTCATAGTCGCAAGAATGACTCACTTTCATAGTCCAGTCTGGGATGGGAGCTGTCTGGAACCGTTGGCAGACGAGCAGCGTGTCTACAAAAGATTTTTCCCAGCCATAGAAACACATTAACATGTGTGTGGACACGCTAACGTTCCGGTGCCAGAGGGATGGTGTTGGCGAAAAATATGAACATTATGTAGTAGTGGAATGTGCTCGGGAAATATGATGAATCAGTGGTGATGATGAAGTTGCTAGAAGCCACCGGCTCATCAATAATGACCACACAGTCTGTACTACGGCCTTGGCCATGGTTCTTATAGCGTTTTTAATGGGATTGGATTGGGGCTTTTGGCTTACATGGATGTATGGGAGATTAAATTGAATGGAATTTGTGCCTGGATCTGCACATTGTGCCTTGCTCATTAATGTGTCACCAGTGCGCACACACACGCACACACACACACACACACACACACACACACACACACACACACACACACACACACACACAAAAATGGATGTCGAGCCCAGTCTGGAGCCAGGACTGACGCTGTCCATGGTCCTGAAACCACATGCACACAGCAACATATGATCTATCTGTATTCAACCCAGTCCTACAGTTATGGTTTTTGCAAAGTTTGCTACAATTCTGTCATTTAACATTCATGGTTCCAGTTTTATGTGTAAAATATAATCTATCTCAGCTCGAATGGAAAATAAATTAAAACAAGAATAACAAGATGAGAGTGTCTGTCCCTTTCGAACAAGAATAAAGTCATAACTTTTCATGAAAATGTCCGATTTTTATGAGAAAAAAAGCCATGACAGTCATGAATCCCAGAAGTTTGAATCTGTGAATATCTTTCCAACTTTCCCCAAGTCCAAAATATTGAGTATTTCATTATATGTGAGACCGACACTAAAGTGTACCTTAAGGAGATGCTCTATATTCAGAATCAGAATCAGAATAGACTTTACTGTCATTATGGGGTTTTATGCAACAAAATGAGGGTATTCAGTCCAATACAGTGTGCAATGATATAAAAAGATGAGATTTAACAAGGAAAAATCCGTAAAAATCCAAAAATAACATACATTCCTCACTATTCCCCTGATATTTCTCTTTCTTTATGAGCTTATTCTCATAGATTTGCACTTTTTTCAATGAATTACTATGACTTTATTCACATAACATTATGACTTTCTCTCAAAATATCATATATTTTAATCTTCAGCATGGCTACTTCTCGAGGCCACCGCCAAGAACAAACCCATTAAATTTTGGAACAGATCCATGAAAAGGGCAGAGCCTGGAGTCTTCATTCACTTTCTTTAAAGCCCCCATGAAATCAAATAAATCATGTGGTAATTATCACCTATACTGTATGTGAGGCTCTAACGTTCATTTCATTTTGTCACTTTGTGGAAAATTATTTAAACCCAAGACCCTAAATTTCAACAAGGTGATGTTCATCCTTGAATTAACAGCATTTCAATGATAAAAACGAACCCACCAACTGTCAGATCAGTCTGACCTAAGATTCAGTGATGAGAAAACTGATTTTATACGTAATAGACGGATGAACAGACAGATTGATGGGCAAACCTTATTACAACGATGCATGAACGCACCTAAAAATTAGGCGACTCATTCTGCATTTGGGCTTGCATATCAATTTTGTACCACATGAAACTTTCTCTTGAATTTTTACGGCAGTTCACAGTTAGATGGTCATCATTAGGTCGTCACTGGGTTTCTACAACAGTGGTCAATCCATCCAGTCACGCCTCATGGAAAAATATTGTTATGGAAAAATACTTAGAGTCAATGGTGAGAGACAAGTATGTTTTTTATCCCTTTTGAGTTATGTCATTGACACATCCAATTCAATCCAATCCAACTTTATTTATAAAACTGGTATATTTCAAGATGATAATACCAAGATTCATTGAGTGCAAATTGAGCATGAGACATCATTTTCCAGACCTGAACCCCATTAAGAATCTATGGGATGTGACAGACAAGACTTTACACAGTGATCATAAGTGGAGTAAACCAATCACAGTAGACTGGCCTTTTTGGAGGTCTACGTTCTCTGAAAGTCCTTCTACTTCACAAACACTTTAAACTACATTTCTCCCTGCATTTTATTTACCTATTCATGGACTCTGCAAAGTAGCTCAGACTGTTTTATGCTGAGGCATGTGGCATGAATGAAGTGTTATTTAAGTCCTTCTAAATCTCTTTCTTTTTATACTCCCTTTCGTTTTTTTGCAGCGCACACACTTTACAGCAACACAATGAAAAGCTTCGATTCATTTCCTCTTTACGACTGTATTCCTTCAGTTATCTGATACGGCTATGTATTTAATTTGCCGTCTCCTAAGAGGCCCTTGTGGAGATGTTCAATAAAACTGTAGTGTAAGTGCCTATCAGACCAACAGTGGCTCCATGAAAGGCCTCACACCACTTTAACTCATCTCTGCAGTGGTTTCAAGTCTGCCAGTCTGAACATTACCTACAGTAAAAACATCACTTAGACTAAAAACATGAGCTGTACCTGCCTCTCGCTCTGTCTCTGTCTACATCTTTAATCTAAGCCTCCTCTGTTTTATTGTCCGAGACAGGAGCGTTTATCGGTGATGGAGCCGGGACTCCTCTCTGCCCTCTTCATCTATCTCTGACTGAATCAGGCAGGAGAGAGGGGCATTATGGGTAGAAACATGTGTGATACAATACACTCATTTATACATGTCTGAGTAACACAAAGAATGAGGCACTAAGGGCGATAAAATGATAATGACAATAAGTGTAATATAATTTCATTTAAAGTCATTAATCAAGCAAAAGCATGGAGTTTTTTGATATAACTGTAAGGTGAATGTGTTATGTTAGACTTTTAATAAGAGAAAAAGTAATATTAATGTGCTTTTATCCGTTTAACCCTGTAAAGCCTGAAACATTAAATCACTGACAGAAAATTCCAGTTCTTTGAAACTGGAGCCTTTATTGGTACTTCTGAACAACCCAAAAATGTTTTTTTCAAATATCAATTTCCATGTATGAGTTTCAATTTTGTATCATATTTGATACATCGGGTCTCAATGCTCAAATATTAATATTTTTGAACAAACAAAAACATAGTAGAACACAAACATGTCTAACAAATCGGTAATTCCTTTTCAAAATTGTCCAAGTTCTTCCTCCTTCCTCATTAATGACAGTCTTGTAGTGTCACTGGAAAGGCCTCCAGTGAATGAATTCCTCCCCTGGTGGATTATCTGTGTATTACATGTATCTAATTGTATACATCGGGGTTTTTGTTTTGTTTTTTTAATTATCACACTAATCATGTAGAGGGCTTCAAAACTCATGTATCAAATATGATACGTTTGGTGTTATAGGGTTAAAGGCAAAGCATCAATTCATAAAAATCACAAAAGAGAATCACGTCCTCAGGTTAACTGGAGTCCTGATTATGATAGCAAAAGTTCACCATTAGTACAGTCCATATGTAAATACTCAAACAACAAAATATTGTGTAATTAAATGCAGGACAAGTGAGAGGTTGTCAGTGTAAATGAAAAAAAAAAAAAAGAAAGTAAATCAGTAAATTTTTTGACTGCATCAAGCTTTTTTTTGCTTATATTCAGTATTACATCATTTTATTACTGGCTTTTTGATATTTATTCTATTATGTGTTTTCATAATATTTGTTTATTGTACTTTTGTATCTGTCACCTTTTCTGTATTAAACTATATGGGCATAGGTGCAATCACAGCGAAGAACAATAAAACAATAACATTTACAAGAGCGTTACCGTGCATGACTTCTTAAAAAAAAATATATAATAATAAAAATAATGATAATAATAAAATGAAAATAAAATGAAGTCACCACTGGTAAGCGATGACAAACATGTTCACAATGAACCACAACAAACAAATTACTATTTTTGATGCATGAAAACCGAGTGCCTGAACAGTGTAGTACCTTTAATCTCCACTAGGGGCTGTCTCCAAAAGCAAATCAATCCCCAATAGCCCAAAATATTAAAATAGCTGAATTAAACATATTTTCAACCTGGTGCAATAAATAGTTTTGGTCTCTGTAGTTAATTTGACCCTTGATGAGAACTATATGGGGGTAAATTTTGATATAGCTCATCTGTTTAAAGGGTTCATATTTTGCTAAACCCACTTTTATTAGTCTTGGTTCATTTATTTGTGTATTTGGACCCTAATAGTTCCAAAAGTTGGAATTTGAACCCTCCCTTGGCAAAAATCGAGTAGATTTTTACAACCTGTTTCAATTCCTTCTTAATTATAGCAAGTTATATCACGACATTTGCACATATAAGGTCAAGACTTCCGACGAACATTTTTAAGAGTATGACATAATTGTTTGTCAGCAGCAGCGGCTGTAGTAAAACTAAAAATATGTCCAGGCTTCGAGCCGATTACCTAAAATATTCAGCTGGTTGAACGAGACAGAGCAGCACAGCCAATAACCTGGAGGGGGCGGGGCTCAAAACCACCTTTCTGGTGTCATTACTCAGAAATAGGGTTGAAGATGGGCCTGTGGAGTTGAATTAATGAAGAATTCAGATCCAAGCAGAGCATTTACAGTTTATGTAGATCACAGGGAAATGTTTTAAAATGCATAATTCTATTTTAAAAAAGCAAAATATTATTCCTTTAAATTATCCAAAGCCAGAAAGTTCTGCATAATTACAGGAGTGGACTTTACTAGTGTCAGTTCAGCTGATAAATCGAACATTCAGAGCTCTTATTTATTGTGTAAAACCTATTTTACTCTTTTATTTTTTCTGCTGTAGTTATGTTGGATTTACAGTAATAAGACCCTCAGAGGATTAAGACATGCAGTTTACTGGTACTTAATCCCAGTATGGTATAACTTAACTGCATTAGCTGATGTTAGCATCAATATGTATTGAACTGTATGATTCATCAGCTAATTAGCTCAGGTAGATACATTTCACAGCTTTGACATATTACCCTGACATTTATTAAGGAGCTGAAATTACCTGATGGTGTTTATTATTACACTGTTCGTTAGCATGGTCGATGATTTCATGGTGTTCCATTTTCATCCCTCATACTTGTCCAAGTCCACCCACATGTTTCCATAAAACTAACATGATGACGCCAATGTCGCACATCTTTAGGCTTCAAAAGTTCACAAACCATCGGGCGACAGCACAGAGGCTTTATCCACTAGTCACATACAGTCTGCAAGGAGAAATCTGCGGAAGAAACTCAATTTTCATGTTCAGCTAATTAGATGTATTGCTCAGCCCTATTCATGACTAATACAAGTGAATGATGCATCCTCTTTCTGTTGGTTTCTTTCTTTTTCTTTTTTTTTTTTTTTTAAATTTGTTTAAACTTAATTTTTATTTAGTTTTGCTCATACAAATATATAAGACATTTTACAATCATTAACATATCTAATCAAACATCCCCATATGGCAAACATGAAAAAGAAAAAAAGAAAAAATGGATATCTGCAGTAGATACTGATTACGATTAATCACAAATGAAACATGAATGACAAACACAACCTTTCTGAACGCTTATTGCATTCAAAGCTTAATCATGGGACTCCATCTCTTTGTAAATATCTCTCCCTGAATTCTAAGTACATATGTAATCTGCTCCATCTGATAGATTTCCTTCACTTTCTCAATCCAAATGTTATATGTGGGAGGTTCGGGTTTCAACCACTTGTTAGTGATGCATTTAATGGCTGCCATTTGTAAAATTCGCAAGAGGTATTTTGGGTTATTTCCCTCTAAACTTTGTGGGATTACACCTAAAATAGCTAACTTTAAATCTTTAGAAAATGTTTGGTTGAAAACTGTGTTCAAATATATCGTCCCAGAAAGGTCTGATCTCAGGGCACGTCCAGAATATGTGGGTATGGTTCCTGCTGGGTTCTTTTGATAGAATTATCAATATAAATGGCTAACTCAGTGGTTTCCAACCTTTTTTGGCTCATGACCCCATTTTAACATCACAAATTTCTGGCGACCCCCAACATTCCAAACAGAGACATTTTTTTGCCTAAAATTAATTTGCTTTTGATCATGTAACAGTTTGCTACACTATTTTGCAAATAAACGTTAATTTTAGACGGCATTTAGTCTATATAATGTATATTATTATGGACGGAGGCAGAAAAGCCAGGTGTCGATTACTGCATAAAGTGAGAATTTGATTTTCCTTGGTCAGGATATGTACAGTCAGTCCAGCTTGGATTTACAAGGCTGACAATTAATACTGAACAAACAAGAACTCAAACTATGAATTATGAAAGAGCTGCAGCATCTGAAACTGACCACAATGAACATTTGACAGATAAACAGAACCACAGTGCTGCAGTTTCAGCTTCAGTTTGTCGTGTCTTTTATGGATTGGGATTGTCTCTGTCAACTCACCATATATTTCTTATTACCTCTGCCAAGGAGGTTATGTTTTTGCCGGCGTTGGTTTGTGTGTCTGTCTGTCCATGTGCAAGAGAACTCAAAAAGTTATGGACAGATTTCAAAGAAAATTTCAGGAAATGTTGATACTGGCGCAAGAAACAAATTATTAAATTATTAAATTTTGTTGGTGATCGGGGGGGGTGGGGGGGGGGCTTTTCTAATTAATATATTTTGTTTTTTTTTTTTTTTAGTTTTTTTTTATCAATTACTAGAAATTTGAGGTGACCTCATTTGAATTCCAGGCGACCCCACGTGGGGTCCCGACCCCAAGGTTGAAAACTCTGGGCTAACTGGAAGGTAGCAAGTGTATTCTGCTTTGGAAAACCGTAAACACACACATATAAAGGTAATTATTGGAACGACACAAACAAACCTAAAGCAGGAGCGATAATGAGGAAGATAAATGAGGGTAAAATCTTCTAAATAGAACAACAGCTTAATTATTTTGCTTTAAGGTTCGTATAAGATCCTCTGAAGAGTGTCCAGGTAGTGGAGCTTTCCCAATCAGACCCACACAGTTTGTGCCTCTTTGTTAATGGCTCTCCTATAGACTATCCATCATCTCACTGTGGCCAGTTAGCAGTTCGGACAACTTCTTGGCTTTCTTTCAACAGAGGCCGCCGCCTCTTCGCCTCGTTCTCTCCTCACGCTGCTTCTCTGTGCCTCACTAATTCAGCCTCCTCTGTCCTGTCCTTTTCTTTCCAGATCCTTTCTTGTGTTTTCTGTAAAATGGGTCTTCACTGTCTTACAAAGTCGATGCTCAAAGGAGTTTCTACCCGAGTCCCTTTGTGTCTCAAAGCATAGTGCATGTGACTTACTGTACTCCGTTAACCTCAGTTGTTAAAAGCTAAATAGCTCCATTGACATCCTGCCTTTACACTGTGGTCTCTGACAGGTGTTCAGGACTGCCCGGGTCTTCATTTTCGGTCCTCTAAGGCACAGGTGTCAACATGCGGCCCGGGGGCCAAATCCGGCCCACCAAAGGATCCAATCTGGCCCGTAGGATGGATTTGTGAAATACAAAAATTACACTGAAGATATTAACATCAAAGACGTCACAATCATTTTAATCAGAATTCCACATACAGACCAATTAGATCTCAAGTGGGTCAGAACCAGTAAAATACTATCATATTAAAGTTAAAAACCATAGGTGTCAAACATGCGCCTGGGGGCCAAATCTGGCCCGCCAAAGGTTCCATTCCAGCCCGCAGGATGAAAGTGCAAAAATTAACCTGAACAGTCCAGGTTGTCCAATCATTTGCTTCAGGTTCCACATACAGAACAATGTGATCTCAAGTAAAAATAACAACACAATAACCCATAATAATGACAACTAGAAATTTCTTTGGAAATTATGTGGAAAAAATTTAAGTGAAAAAAATACACATTACACTGTGAAAATATTTACATTTACAAAACTATTCTTTCACAATAAAATGCAAATAAATACATAAATAAAAACAAAGAAAAACAACCCGAAATGTGCAATTTTAACAATATTCTGCCTGTTACTAAATGTTTTGCGCATTTATGGATCCACTGTGATCTGTAGTTGTGTTAATAATAAGAGATGGAATATTGTAGAAATTGTGCAAATTTTAATTCCAAACTCCGAAATTTTAACAATATTCTGCCTGTTACCAAATGTTTATGTAACACTGTGTGTAATGTACATGTATAAATAAGTCGAGGCATAACATTGTTAAAATTGCACTCATTTTTCAAATAAAATTTCTGTTTTTTCAGGTTATTCACATCTTTTTGTAAAATGTAAATATTTTCAAATTTAATTGTTTTTTTTTTTTTGTACTAAAACAAAAATAAAAACTTGGATTTGTCATTATTTATAGGTTATTAAGTCATTATTTTACTGGTCTGGCCCGCTTGAGATCAAACTGGGCTAAATATGGCCCCTGAAACCAAAATGAGTTTGACACCCCTGTTATAAACAATGAAAACAACAAATTGTATCTTTGTTTTAATGTAAAAAAGTAAAATTACATGAAAATGTTTATATTAAAAACTGTTATTTTACAAAAAATGTGAAAAACCTGAAATGTCTTAAGATAAATAAATGAATTTACCAGTATTCTGCCTGTTACTAAATGTTTCATGCATTTGTGATTGTAATGTAAGTTGTAATGCTTATGTATAAAGGATAAACTGATAATCTGA
This sequence comes from Sphaeramia orbicularis, assembly GCF_902148855.1. Taxonomy (NCBI): domain Eukaryota; kingdom Metazoa; phylum Chordata; class Actinopteri; order Kurtiformes; family Apogonidae; genus Sphaeramia; species Sphaeramia orbicularis. The sequence continues at coordinate 12,576,365 of NC_043963.1, read as the reverse complement.
GGCAGAATATTGTTAAAATTGGACTTGTTTTTCTTAAGATGTTTCCAGTTGTTCATGTTATTCAGATATTTGTAGATGTTAACATATCATAATTAATTTTTCAGTTATTATTTTTACCAGTCTGGCCCACTTATATCATATTAGGCTGTATGTGGGTATGAGGTTGACACCCCTGCTCTAAGGCCTGTCTGTTCTAACTACCTGACTGCCTTGTTCAAGCACGTTCGGGCTGTGATTTAGTTTTTTTGGTGTGCACTATATCCTGTACAGACCGCCAGCTCTCCTGCAGATCAATGCACACGCCAAACGCACACAGACATGCAGATGTATGCGCCCGGCAACAGTCGTAGCAACACATGGCTCAAAACGCTGTCAAATGCCTAATCTGCCTCCCTCTCTCTCTCTCTCTCCTCTCTCTCTCTCTCTCTCTCTCCTCTCTCTCTCTCTCGCTCTCTCTCTCTCTCTTTCTCCCGCTCTTCCACTTCCACAGGGACCAGGCATGATGTAGGGCTTTTGTTGTTCGTCGTCATTTTTGTGCTCTATTTTCGGGGCCAGCTGAAAGACAGTGAAGGCGTCCACAGAGAACAGAGCTCAACAAGGCGACCAGATGCAGCTTATCCCCATTCAGCCGCCTCGGATCCACTGCGCTACAGTACAGTTGGTACCACATCCAGTAGGTTTACGCCCAGACAGCCAGGCTTTGGTCCATGTTCTGATTTAGATACAGAATGAAACCTTTCCAGCACTGTGCAATGCTGATGAACAAAACTCACATATCTGATACAGGGCCTTTCTAGAGCTGCACAATATATCGTTTGAGCATCGATATCGCGATGTACGTGTCCGCAATAGTCAGCATCGCAGGTCCTGCAATCTAGGGGCAAAATGAACTCACGTGTTCTCATCGAATTTAAGGGTACCTGACACAATCACAAATCGTTCTTAATCAGTTTGGAGTGAGTCGCTGGTAACAATATTGAAAAAAGAGCAACGAACAAGAGAAATCATCGTTAATGACGACTTGGTGCCAAAAAGAAAAATGGCGTCCAGTTATCTGGAATTAATTCGGCTACGGAAGAATGATATTAGTCACTTTCCATTGACCCTCAAATTGCACAAATATAACTTGCACATAAAAAATTATCTAATGGAAAAATGACAATTTTGCCAAAAGTCTCATTTTTCGATTCAAAGTTTTTGCGCTGACAAGAGGTGGTTTTTCGGGCATAGCGTAATTGGTATATCACGCAAAACTGCAATGGAAAGACCAATTTTTCGCAACTAGAGTCAGGTGAATTTAAAAAATCGGATGTGGACGTACGTTCCAACAAGCGAAGAAAGAAGAAGAGAACATGTCGCGGCATGTGTGGACACCAGGAAACCCGATCTTTTGTTTAATTTAATACGAGATAGAGGGGTAATATATAATAATTATGAATATATTTTGGAAATCAACACCCTATTTACGTTCGTCGCCATGTTTATGGAATGACTTCTCATGTCATCTCGTGATAATAAATAAACGAATCATCGTATTTGTGATTTAATGGAAAAACCGACATTACGCACTTCTGTTTCTTCGACGTTTAGTAAATATCAGTAAAGTTTTACGCAGATGTCCAATGGAAAAGCAACTACTGAAACACGTGTTCTGTGTCGACAGTGCCTTACACCTGTTGCCACAACAAGAGGAAACACAACTAATTAGTTTGATCATTTATGTCGGCACCAAACAGCTATTATTTACTCCTCAGTATTTTTTCATATCGCAGGGTTAAAAAAAATTGTAATGTCAGTATTTTCCAATATCGTGCAGCCCTTGTCATTTCATATTTACATACAGTGTTAAATAGTTGATGTAAAATGACTGCGTAGAGAGGCCTTTTTCTTATCAAATTTTAATTACATACTTGACAAATTTTCTAGGGAGAGAAAACAGTAGGAGCTGAAATCCACAGCTTCCATCTGCAGCTGTCTCTTATTTGTCCAAATCAACAGACTAAATATGAATATACATGACCTGACGCTGGATAATGCCACTGCGGAAAAGAGAGGACATATTTTCAAGCTTCTAAAACAAGTCCCAGAGTCGACAAGAATCATGTTTGGACAAATCAAAAACAGTGTTTGTTTAGCCTAGCCATCCATCCATCTATCCATCCATCCATCCATCTTTTTTTCAATTTTTTTAAAAATATATTTTATTTTGGAGTTTTCAGTTATGTAAAACCCAAAAACACTAAAACAAAGGCTCAGATGTGTGTAACAACTAATTAATTAATTAATCAACTAGCCAGTCCTTATCCATCCATCTTTCTCAATGAGAAATCCATCTGGAATCCCGGGCTTGAATCCAAATATGAAGGCGGGACTAACAGGCGCTGAGTAAACCAATCACAGATAAGATGGAAGTGACGCTTTTGTCTGAGAAATTTAAGAATACAGGGTGTAATCTGTAATTCAATCCTTATTTTTCCATGCATTGACTATGCTGTGTAGCTATTGGATAGGTCAAATACTCACTGCAATGTCTATTACCTGACATAAGAGATGCAGCTCACTGAGCCTTATGACAGAAAACTGACACAGCATACCATGATTTTCTTGCATAAAAATGAACACGTCTTGTGTTTAAATGGTGTGATCAAAATAATTCACAGAATCAGAAAAATATGTCTCTTATGACTGCTGTGCACTTCACCTTTCTATGTGCAAATACACTGAAAATATGTATATAATATTTAAATTGAAATCTAAATTCATACGAATACTTATATAAACAGCAGATTTATTTTTTCTCTTTATATTTCACGCTCTTTATTTTTGTATTTGCTACTGTCAACTGAGGAATTTCCCCATGATGGGATCAATAAAGTCTTATCTTATCTTATCTTTTGTTTTGTTTTCATATCATTTCTTTTCTTATCTTTATGTTATAATATTGCATTTATTCATTTTTACAGTGTGAAAGTTGTTTGCACTGCCTTTATTGCCATGTAACTCTTGAAAGAGATATTTTGTTGTTTGCTTGTTTGTTTGTTTATTTATTTCGAATATAACATTAAAACCAAACACCTAAAAGACTTATATAAAAAGCAAGAAAAACATTCAAAAAGGAGCGGGATGAGGTTTAATTTATAATCTCCCGCCCCCGTACCCCTCCTTCTACCTCCCCTAAATTCCCATGTCAGATCCCATAAGTAAATCAAAAATTCCTACACATAACCTAAAATATGAATTAATTAATAATAAATATTTCATCTCAACAGGACCTTCATTTGGTTAAATAACACAATCTAATGAGTATAACCTCAATGAAAAAACAGCAACCTGCATCTGTGTCATTTTTTAGAAAACAAAGCAAAGCAAAAGGAAAAAATATTGACATAAGGAGTGTATTTTATTCTCAGTACAGTAGGAAATGACAGACAGCAGTGAATTGGTACAATTTATGATTTCACTGATGATCATATGAAAAAGTGCATCACTATTAACAATAACCTCCCACTTGTAGTCGTCTTTGACTTCTTGCAGAAAAATCACAACACACTTCACGAAGACCTTGTATTCCTCCTGCCGTCTCCGGACCTTAAAATGACTAAATGATTCAGGACTCGTACTCATCGCTGACAGATACGTATCACTACCTCAAAGCTTTAGAAAATAGTTACTCCTTTCACCGGCTATTTGCCTCCCTCAGCCCCGACTACATCAATTAATAATAAACAACAGTAAAAATTTCATGATGCTGAGAGTGGATATTTTGTCAGAGAACCAGGAAACCACTCTCAGAATTACCACTCTAGATGTTTAAGTGTTTCTTCTTGGCCTCCGTGGACCTCGGCGTATCATGGAGGGGGAATGAATAGCTCCCTGGTGGCTACTACTAACAGGTGGCCTTGAATGACTCATAGTACCTAAAGGCTGACCAGGAAGAGGCAGTGGTGACTCAGTGGTGAATTATAGCTTTGCCATTGAAGATCGGAAGTGGGAACTTAATTAGACATGACAAGATGGGAGCTCAAGCGTTTTTTTTTTTTCCTCCACATCAGGGACTGGTTTCACAAAGACAAACTCTGACTAAGGCTTAGATCTACCAAAACTCAGACGAAGCACAAAGCTGTTCTGTTCATGATTATTCACTCTGACAGAAAACTTCTACTTTCAGGAAGATGAGCAGGCAAAATACAGGTCTTCATCTCAGGGATTAGCACTTAAAGGAGTGATATTTACCTTTTTTAAATAGACTTCCAAATTAATTTTCCTTCGACATTTAACCTTTCTTTTGAGATTTATCAGTATTTAATTTAAAGGAGTGATATTTTGCTGTTTTTAAGTGGAATTATGCATTTTAAAACATTTCCCCTGTGGTCTACATAAACTGTAAATGCTCTGCTTGCGTCTGAATTCTTCATTAATTCAACTCCACAGGTCCATCTTCAACCCTATTTCTGAGTAATGACACCAGAAAGGTGGTTTTGAGCGCTGGCCCTTTAAATGCAAATGAGCCACTTCAGGCCCCGCCCCCTCCAGGTTCTTGACCATGCTGCTTTGTCCCATTCAGCCACTTGTGTTCGTTAATACAACCAACAACTGAACATTTTAGGTAATCGGCTCAAAGTTTGGACATATTTTCAGTTTTTACTACAACCACTGCTGCTGACCTTATATGTGCAAATGTCGTGACATAACTAGTTATAAAACGTGACAAATTAAGCAGGAATGAAAACGGGTTTAAAGGAATGATATTTTGTTGTTTTTAAATGGAATTGTGTATTTTAAAACATTTCCCTGTGGTCTACATAAACTGTAAATGTTCTGCTTGGGTCTGAATTCTTCATTAATTCAACTCCACAGGTCCATCTTCAACCCTATTTCTGAGGAATGACACCAGAAAGGTCATTTTGAGCCCCGCCCCCTCCAGGTTGTTGGCTGTGCTGCTCTGTCCCGTTCAACCAACAACTGAACATTTTAGGTAATCGGCTCGAAGTTTGGACATATTTTCAGTTTTTACTACAACCACTGCAGCTGATAAACAAGTATGTCGTACTCGGAGGAATATTCGTTGCAAGTCTTGACCTTATATGTGTAAATGTTGTGATGTAACTAGTTATAAAACGTAACAAATTTAGCAGGAATTAAAATAGGTTGTAGAAATCCACTCGATTTTTGCCAAAATGAATATAAAGATAGCTTTGCAGCACCTGAAGGGTTCAAATTCAAACTTTATGAACTATTAGGGTCCAAATACACAAATAAATGAACCAAAGACTAATAAAAGTGGGTTTAGTTAAATATGGCCCCTTTAACTTTTCAGGCCACATCCAAAAAACAAACAAAAAAAAAGTTGTTTTAACCCACAAAGACCCAGTGCTACTTTTGTTAAAAAAAAAAAAAAAAAGAAAACTTTCCTCAGTGGTTTTCCACCATTTATAATATTATCCTCTGTATTTTGAATTTGTCACTGTAAATTATGTATTTTATTATATTTCATTTAGATGTTCATGAAAACTCTGTAGTAAATCAACAGCCACAAACCTCAGTAAATCATGTTATGATACTCATTTAACTCATAAAGACCCAGTGTGACTTTTGTAGCAGTTCCCAAATAAAATTTTTCTCTTTATTTAACCTTTCCTAAGTGATTTATCACCATTTATTATATTATCCTCTGAATTTTGCATTTTTTCCAGTGAAAATCCTCTATTTTCCCATGTTTAATTGACTGATCATGAAGATGTTCATAAAAGCTCGGAGTAAATTCAAAGGTGATGAGGCCAAAACAGAGAAAACTTACTTTTTCAGCAAAAATATCAATGACTGAAAATTAAAAAAAGCCACTACAACATCTGTCATTCATCAAACTCCATAGTTTTACTGGTGAATCAATGCTGTCGAAGATGACTGTTTCCACGGTAACTACAGAGCCTCTGAACATCCAAATGGGTCATATCTGATGACCATGAAAGGATGACAAACTGCATTTTACACAATTATTTACATGTATTGATAGGATTAGTGGCCCAACAGGTATTAAACAGTTTAGATCTGTGGATGGTTTTGCTTAACGATGGATGTTTGGGTCTTTATGGGTTAAAATGAGATGTTTTCCATCCACATGAGCATTGGACATCTGGAGGATGATAGCGCTGCTGGACACAGGAATTATCATGAACTGCCTGAATAACAGCATCTGCAGTGAATGTAGTCAGTGGCATCAAGATACTGTAGAAAAAAACAGAATTTAACTGAACAACAGCTGCTAACAGAGGCAACAAGAACAGAATCGCCTGTAATCCAGTGTCATGTTGAATTAACGGCAGATACTAAAGGGTGATGTCTTATTTTCTCTCCAATAATGTAGCATAAGGGCATGACGAATTAGGGATGAATACAGCTGACATGATCCAATCATGTTGCTAGTTTCTGCATCATCTGTATTTTTGTCTATCTATATTATAACATAACATAGCCGTAAAGTGCCAGTGTCTAAATTATAACAGAAATCAGCAGCTTTTTCAGAAATCTCAGTTTTCAGAGGGTTAAACTGCCAGAGTAGCGTGATTCTACTGTGAAAGCACAAAAAACATGTAGTTTAGTTAGTAACAGACCGTTATTAATCCACATCTCACAGGACCTTGTTAACATGTTCTTTTGTTGGAAGCTCGGAGAATAAGTCCGGATTCTTTAGGTCTCATTTTATCATTTTATTTCTAACTTGATCTGACCACAAACAAAATATAACTCAGCTGAGGATCCACACAGGAATGGATCCAGACATTCCAATGCACATCACTTTTATCATCCTCATAATGTGATCTTCAAACTATGGGCTGACCAGAGGCCATTTCTCACAGACTGCAAGGGAAGCTCGGCTTCCCCTAAAACTATGAAAATTAAATGGTTAAATATGTACAGTTGGATGGACAGATGAATGAAAGGATGGACGGATGGATGGATGGATGGATGGATGGATGGATGGATGAAGGGACGGACGGACAGATGGACAGATGAATGAATGGATGGATGGATAGACGACGCGACAGACGGACAGACGGACAGATGGACAGACGAATGAATGAATGAATGGATGGATGGATGGATGGATGGATGGATGGATGGATGGATGGGTGGATGGATGGTTGGATAGACAATGGGACAAATGGAAAAACAAATGGATGGATGGATGGATGAATGGATGGATGGGTGGATGGACAAACGGACGGATGGATGGATGGATGGACGGACGAATGGATGGACGGACAGATGGATGGATGGATGGACGGACGGTAGATGAAGAGACGCACAGACAGACAAATGAATGGATGGACTGACGGATACATGAAAGGATGGACAGATGAATGGACGAACGGATGGATGGATGGATGGATGGATGGATAGATGAAGGGATGGACGAAAAGATGGACAGATGAATGAATGGATGGACGGATGGATAGACGACGCGACAGACGGACAGATGGACAGACGAATGGATGGATGGATGGATGGATGGACGGACGAATGAATGGATGGATGGATGGATGGATGGTTGGATAGACAAAGGGACAAATGGACAAACAAATGGATGGATGGATGGATAGATGGATGGATGATGGATGGACGGATGGACGAATGGATGAACAGACGGACAGATGGATGGATGGATGGACAGATGGACATATGGCCAGTCTAAACAGCTCTAACCCTCCCCTCTGTCCCCTTCTGTCCCTGTCTCATATCCTCTGTCAGTGTATCCTGTGTTTTCATGGCAGGACGCTGCTGTTTCCTTCTGCTTGTGGAACGGTGCTTTGGGCTCTGACCCGCCTTCAGTCTGACACAGTTCAGTTTAGTTCAAAGCCCTCCATGGACAACACAACACACCAAACACCACACCACTCCCAGCTCCCCTTTACCTCTCCCTTCCACCTCTGTGAGTGTACTTGACTGCTCATTAATGACAGGACAAGGATGACTCTTCAACTCCAGCGTCTGTCGGCTCCAGGTTGGACTTAAGACTAACCTTTTTTTGCTAAATTTTCCACTTATTCAATTGCAGCTTAATTTCAAACATTTACAGACTTCCCCTTTGACCCTCCTTTTCCGCTAGAACGGGTTTTCTTAAATTTATCACCATGAGTATTGGATTTCACAGTGATAATGTACAAGTAGATTCATTTTTAACCCCTAAAGACCCTCAACTATTTTTGTCACAACTTCCAAATGATTTTTTCTGTCTTTCCAAAGCGATTTATCACCATCTATTATAAAGTTATCCCTTGCATTTTGCAGTTTTCAGTGAAAATCAGGTATTTTCCTATATTATATTCACTAATTATGTGGATGTTCATAAAAGCTCAGAGTAAATTCAAAGATTATTGGATCAAATCAGAAAAAGATTAGAAAGAAAGTGACATTTTCAACAAAATATATCATTAATTTACTGATCATGTAGATGTTCATTAAAACTCCTTATCATTTTCTGTTAAACAAGCAGCTTAAGGCAGGGTAACTGTGAACTGAATTCCCCTTCTGGGATTATTGTTTTGTTTTTGTTTTTTTCAGTTTAAATCATGTATTTTCCTATATTTCATTCACTCATTATGTAGATGTTCATAAAAGCTCAGAGTAAACTCAAAGATTATTAGATCAAATCAGAAAAAGATTTAAAAAATGACTTTTTCAACAAAATATATAATTGATTTACTGATCATGTAGATGTTCATAAAAACTCCATATCATTTTCTGTTCAAAGAGCAGCCTAATATGAGTAAGTTTATACATTTCTTTTGTGCAAAGTCTATAAAACTGTCCAGTTTAATATGTATTAACCCATAAAGACCCAGTGCTACTTTTGTGTCAGTTCCCAAATGGATTTTTCTCTCTATTTTAACCTTTCTTAGGTGATTTATTACCATTTATTGTAATATCATCCTCTATATTTTATGGGGGGTTTTTTCAGTTAAAATTATGTATTTTCCTATATTTCACTTATTCATCATGTAGATGTTCATAAAAGCTCAGAGTAAGTTCAAAGATTATTTGATCAAATCAGAAGAAGATGACAAAAAAGTGACTTTTTCAATAAAATATATAATTAACTGAACATAAAAACAAGCATCTACAACCGCTGTCATTTGTCAGACTCCATGGGTTTTACTGGTGAATCAATGTTTCCGTAGATGATGATGTTTCCGTGTTCACTACAGAGCCTCTGTACGTCCAAATGGATTTTTCTCTATTTTAACCTTTCTTAGGTGATTTATTGCCATTTATTATAATATTATCCTCTGTATTTTATGTTTTTTTTTTTCAGTTCAAATCATGTATTTTCCCATATTTCATTCACTCATTATGTAGATGTTCATAAAAGCTCAGAGTAAACTCAAAGATTATTAGATCAAATCAGAAAAAGATTAGAAAAAAACTGGACTTTTTTCAACAAAATATATCATTGATTTACCAATCAAGTAGATGTTCATAAAAACTCCATATCATTTTCTGTTCAAAGAGCAGCCTAATATGAGTAAGTTTATATATCGCTTTTGCACAAAGTCTATAAAACTGTCCAGTTTAATATGTATTAACCCATAAAGACCCAGTGCTACTTATGTGTCAGTTCCCAAATGGATTTTTCTCTCTATTTTAACCTTTCTTAGGTGATTTATTACCATTTGTTGTAATATCATCCTCTATATTTTATGTTTTGTTTTGTTTTTTTCAGTTAAAATTATGTATTTTCCTATATTTCACTTATTCATCATGTAGATGTTCATAAAAGCTCAGAGTAAGTTCAAAGATTATTTGATCAAATCAGAAGATGACAAAAAAGTGACTTTTTCAATAAAATAAGTAAAGCTTTTATTTTATTTATATAGCACTTTTTAAAACAACATGTTACAAAGTGCTTCACATAAAGGAGAGAAAGATCAAATCAAATCAAACTTTAAATGTGTCATTAACTGAACATAAAAACATGCATCTACAACCGCTGTCATTTGTCAAACTCCATGGGTTTTACTGGTGAATCAATGTTTCAGTAGAAGATGATGTTTCCGTGTTCACTACAGAGCCTCTGAATGTCTAAATGGATTTTTCTCTATTTTAACCCTTCTTAGGTGATTTATTGCCATTTATTATAATATTATTCTCTGTATTTGATGTTTTTTTCCTTTAAAATCATGTATTTTCCAATATTGAATTTAATGATTATGTAGATGTTCATAAAAGCTCAGAGTAAATTCAAAGATTATTGGATCAAATCAGAAAAAATTTTGAAAAAAATTGACATTTTCAACAAAAAATATCATTGATTTACTGATCATGTAGATGCTCATAAAAACTCCATATCATTTTCTGTTGAAAGATACAATTCTTTTGTGCAAACTCTATAAAACTGTCCAGTTTAATATGTATTAACCCATAAAGACCCAGTGCTACTTTTGTGTCAGTTCCCAAATGGATTTTTCTCTCTTTTAACCTGATTTATTGCCATTTATTATAATGTTCTCCTCTGTATTTTATGTATTTTTTCACTTAAAATCATGTATTTTCCTATATTTCATTCACTCATCATGTAGATGTTCATAAAAGCTCAGAGTAAACTCAAAGATTATTCGATCAAATCAGAAAAAGATGACAAAAAAAGTGACTTTTTCAACAAAATCTATCATTAACTGAACATAAAAACAACTCAAACATGTTTGAGACCTCTGTTTTAGATGGTAGGTGGTGGATGGCATACAGTATTTTTATTTATAAATGTATGAATTCCTTCCACAAATACCATTTTGAGGACATTATTTCTTCATTTTAAACAAAGCCTCGTTGATTGGGGGCACATTATATAAGCCCAGCTGAGTCAGAATTTCCCGTATTTACTCGTCATGGCCTGAGAATAAGCTTTGCTGTGGTTTGGGGTGAGTCATCGTCGCAGCTCAGTATCAGCTCTCACAGGGTTTGATATCTCGTCCTTCATTAGGGGGGCTCCACTTATACCTGCAATCCTCTGAGATTCTTCTGATGTCAGATCTGAGAGGATTATCCCAGTATCTACGAGACCGGCGGAGGAGGATGAGAGGATGAGACCTGAAAAACACTGATCAGTGGGAGCTGCCGGTTAGAAACACTATCCTCCAAATGGACAAATTGGGTCCACTGTTAAGGGCGTTTAAGGCTCCATGTGAACATGAATCTGCCGGCCGAATGAATCCCTGAAAGCTTTAGGGGCATCTTTCTGTCTCCCTCCCTGATCTTTAACATTTCCAGTAGAACGACGATGGAAATTTATTCAATATTTGGTTTATTACAGGGTGGGGAAGCAAAATTTACAATGAACATTTAGTTGTTTTTTCTCAGCAGGCACTACGTCAATTGTTTTGAAACCAAACATATATTGATGTCATAATCATACCTAACACTATTATCCATACCTTTTCAGAAACTTTTGCCCATATGAGTAATCAGGAAAGCAAACGTCAAAGAGTGTGTGATTTGCTGAATGCACTCGTCACACCAAAGGAGATTTCAAAAAATAGTTGGAGTGTCCATAAAGACTGTTTATAATGGAAAGAAGAGAATGACTATGAGCAAAACTATTACGAGAAAGTCTGGAAGATACTATTAAAGAAGAATGGGAGAAGTTGTCACCTGAATATTTGAGGAACACTTGCGCAAGTTTCAGGAAGCGTGTGAAGACCGTTATTGAGAAAGAAGGAGGACACATAGAATAAAAACATTTTCTATTATGTACATTTCTTGTGGCAAATAAATTCTCATGACTTTCAATAAACTAATTGGTCATACACTGTCTTTCAATCCCTGCCTCAAAATATTGTAAATTTTGCTTCCCCACCCTGTACTGTTTTTTTTTAACTATATATATTTTTTTTTAATGTAGCGGTAGATGCTACTGTATGCATATTTATGTGTAAGTATTAGAGATGTGTATTGGCAAGAATCTGGCAAGACGATACAAATCACAATACTAGGATCACAATACGATATGTCACGATATATCACGATACGGTTAAAAAGGCAATTTTTTTGGTTTGTTTCTTTTTTAGAAAGATTTTTATCCTGGAAGAATTGAATTACACCAGAAATATGCATAAATACTAAACACATTTTTATTTGATCAGAACAGGATCTTATGCTATATCACAACATTTTCCTCTGTTAAAACTTAACCCTTTCGTGAATAGCGGTCACTGTAGAGGACAGTTGTTCTACAGCTGTTCTTTTGTACATTCATGGATTTTGTTGTTTTACTTGCATTATCAATCAACACAGTGGACACTTATGCACTATCCCGTAACACACTGCAATTCATACCATTACTGTAACATTCCTGTTCTTGATAAACCTGATCTGCAGTAACATATTTGAGTGTAAATCAATTGCTAATTGTTATTCGACTGTAATTAACAGGGTTTTTTGTTTTTTGGGGGTTTTTTTAAACAAAAAGTTGTGTTTTGTTGTTTTTGTTGTATTGTATTGCCAGATTCTTGTCAATACACAGCCCTATTAGGCAGTACTTTGTGTTGTTTTCTGATTACATAAACACAGAAGAGCTAAAAGAGGACATGTTTGGGTGTGAAAAGCCATAATTTATAGAAAATGTGCTACTGCAAGATCCACATCATTATGAGGTGACCTATACTGTTATAAAGGATAGCACTCATATCACACAACTCCAGGCTAAAATCGGTTCTAAAATGTGCGTCTCTGACATTTTATGGACTGTTAATTGTCTACAGCGAAATAGCAGGTTAATGGAGGCTGAAAATAGTCCTTTGCTGCATTCCTGTGTGCAGCAGCCGGACTGAAAAGCCATTTGTGTTTACATCGATGTTTTCATTTATGGAATGAAGCCACAGGGACAGAACTACCTGGACACATTCCCTGTCCGCAAAGCTTCAAGGTGTCCTCTCCACACCATTACCACGCTTGACACTCTGCAATGACTAAGTGAAACTCGGAGTGAAAGTGACATTTCATTAGCGGGAAATCTAAAGGCTCCTTGTCTGACTGAACAGCTGGAGGTTTTGATATGGCTGCTTTTTTTTTTTTTTTTAAACAAACTTCAAAACATACTTCAGAATCAGCCAGCATATCTCCACTCAGCTCCCATGAGATAACATTAAAAGATGTGTGGAAAACAATTAGAAGTGAGAGTATTAAAGGTCTTAATAGACAGGAGTAGGGATGTAATCATATAAAAATTTCATTGTGACCAAAATTATCACGGTTATCATTATCATCGTGGTGTTATTGAAACTGTGCTCAAAATGTTCAAAAAGTACTTATACACACACTGAAATAATTTAACTAAGTTGTATTTAAAAAATTAAAAAAAAAACTAATAAAATAATAGGCATAATGTACCTTCTGTTGGCAGAAACATTCAAATATTAACCCTCAGTGGTCTGAGCCTATTTTGGCTGTTTTTCAGTACTTTTGATTTTGCCTTTATATACTATTTAAACAAATGTTTATTATACCCATGTTTGGTATCTTTTTTTCAGCACAACTTCATCTATATCATCTGCCTATTTTTTTTTTTTTCACTTTAACCTACTATATCAACATAAAAAGGCCAGAAAACACAAAAAAATAAATTCCAGTTTGAAAAATGTATATAATTTATTGCATTAATAACACAAAAATGCTTAACAAACCTTTTCAAAGACTTTAAAAGTGAATATTGGTTCCAAATATTAGGTATATAACATTAAAATTGTAATAAATTAAAATTATACTCAAATATTTGACATAAAAGTGCGGTAATCAAACAGTTATCATGATAGTTAGAATTTTAACGGTAATACTAACCGTCTGCAATTTTATCGTGGTTTATTGTTGTACCGGTAATCGCAACGATATGAAAATTTCATATCATGGTTATTGTGACCAAAATTATCACGGCTATCATTATTATCGCAGTATTATTGAAACTGTGCTCAAAATGTTCAAAAAGTACTAATACACACACTGAAATAATTTAACCAAGTTGAATTAAAAAAAAAAACAAAAAAACAAATAAAATAATAGGCATAATGTACCTGCTCTTGGCAGAAACTTTCAAATATTAACCTTTAGAAGTCTGAGCCTATATTGGCCGGTTTTCAGTACTTTTGATTTTGCCTTTATATACTATATAAACAAATGTTTATTATACCCATGTTGGGTATCTTTTTTTCAGCACAGCTTCATCTATATCATTTGCCTGTTATTTTTTTCACTTTAACCTACTATGGCAATATGAAAGGCTAGAAAACACACAAAAAAATAAAATCCAATTTGAAAAATGTATATACCTTATTGCATAAATAACACAAAGATGTTTAACGAACCTTTTCAAAGACTTTAAAAGTGAATATTGGTTCCAAATATGAGGTATATAAAATTAAAATTGTCATAAATTAAAACTATACTCAAATATTTGACATAAAAGCAGATCTTTACCTAGGCGTTTTTTTCCCCTTAAAGTGCGGTAATCAAACACGGTTATCATGAAAATTAGAATTTTAACCGTCTGCAATTTTATCGCGGTTTATCATTGTACCGGTAATCATTACATCCCTAGACAGGAGTTAAAGGAGCAGACGCTGACTGGTCGCCCTCGAGGTCCGGAGGCTTCTGTTCCATGATTACTGCACTTTCATTCAAGAGAAAACATTGCCCTGGTTCAGTCATGGTCAACTGTAACCACCGTCTCTATTGACTGTTCTCTTCAGCGTTGAGTAAAAGGGATGAACACGGTGTCAGCCTCTGCAGCTGCAAGGGCCACTGTGTTGGGGGAAAAAGGCAGTCTTTGCCAAAGGATTACTTTGGCAAAGACTCATGTCCCAGACGCTAGCGCAGTGATGATCTACACAGAGGAGGGAGGGCCGACGTTGTGTACTTTAGGTCACTAGACACCGACATTGTCCTTGCGGTGATAAGTGTATTTGCTGCGTCTTTGTGTACTCATATATAAATGGTGTCTTGGTACATATTCAAGAGTTAACCCCTTATCGCCTACATTTATTTACAATGAAATAAAAACAATAACCTATTTGTGTTGTGGCTTTCAAGCAGGTGCTAAATTAAGTGGAGATTGTTAATTAGAACATAGCACATACAAAAGCTATGATGTAAATTAGTGACATCAGGCATAAATGGCATCAATTTTCCGGTCTCAGGTATGTAGATGATTTTATTGATGCTACTATTGATCACTTCCTTCAGTCAACTATCCAAACAAAAGAAAAACGATCAAAAAATCAATAGAACGTCATGATTAATAACTGTTAGCGAAACTGGGCGCGATGGGTAACGCATCTGACTGAGGATTCTAGGCTCAACTCCTGGCTGGGTCGAGTTCTTGGCTGACTTGTGACTCGGCTTGTGACTGAAGGGTTGTAGGTTTGATTCCCTGGACTGGCAGGAAGTTAGTTTATTTGATAGGGATAATGTAAATGACATAGTATAACTTCTGTTACAAACAAGCTGTAGTAACTGATGATTCACATAAAGAGATTATAGGTAATGGTAGCTTCCATTATCAGAAAGAAAGAAAGAAAGAAAGAAAGAGGAATTCCCCCTCATGGGACTAAGAAAGAAAGAAAGAAAGAAAGAAAGAAAGAAAGAAAGAAAGAAAGAAAGAAAGAAAGAATTTGGAATTTCCCCTTGTGGGACTAATAAAGGACTATCTTATCCTATCTAAAAGAAAGAAAGAAAGAAAGAAAGAAAGAAAGAAAGAAAGAAAGAAAGAAAGAATTTGGAATTTCCCCTTGTGGGACTAATAAAGGACTATCTTATCCTATCTAAAAGAAAGAAAGAAAGAAAGAAAGAAAGAAAGAAAGAAAGAA
Source organism: Sphaeramia orbicularis (assembly GCF_902148855.1). Lineage (NCBI taxonomy): Eukaryota > Metazoa > Chordata > Actinopteri > Kurtiformes > Apogonidae > Sphaeramia > Sphaeramia orbicularis. The sequence goes on along the minus strand of NC_043963.1, from coordinate 12,560,514 downwards.
AGAAAGAAAGAAAGAAAGAAAGAAAGAAAGAAAGAAAGAAAGAAAGAAAGAAAGAAGAAAGAAAGAGGAATTCCCCCTTATGGGACTAAGAAAGAAAGAAAGAATTTGGTATTCCCTTTGTGAGACTAATAAAGGAATATCTTATCCTATCTGAAAGAAAGAAAGAAAGAAAGAAAGAAAGAAAGAAAGAAAGAAAGAAAGAAAGAAAGAAAGAAAGAAAGAAAGAAAGAGGAATTCCCCCTCATGGGACTAAGAAAGAAAGAAAGAAAGAAAGAAAGAAAGAATTTGGTATTCCCTTTGCGAGACTAATAAAGGAATATCTTATCCTATCTGAAAGAAAGAAAGAAAGAAAGAAAGGAAGAAAGAAAGAAAGAAAGAAAGAAAGAAAGAAAGAAAGAAAGAAAGAAAGAAAGAAAGAAAGAAAGAAAGAAAGAAAGAAAGAGGAATTCCCCCTCATGGGACTAAGAAAGAAAGAAAGAAAGAATTTGGAATTTCCCCTTCTGAGACTAATAAAGGAATATCTTATCCTATCTAAAAGAAAGAAAGAAGAAAGAAAGAAAGAAAGAAAGAAAGAAAGAAAGAAAGAAAGAAAGAAAGAAAGAAAGGATATTTAAGTTTGCATAAAACGACATGCTACAACCACACATGTTAAAACAAATACATCTATGAATACAGCATATGATAAATATTTACATCAAGGTTACATACAATTACAGTAAATTCAGAATGGTTAAAAATACTCGCATATCTGATTTTGCATGTTGGCTGATGTGCCCTTGAGCAAGGCACTTAACCTCCATTTGCTCCCCAGGCGCTTGCTATGTCAAGCCCACTGCTCCCAGTAGTGTGTGTGTTGTGTTCCTGCATGTTCTAGTGATGGGTTAAATGCAAAAGGTCAGTTTAGTCTGTGTGTGTGATCTGTATACTGACAAATACAGAATCCTAATCTTAAAGACAGGTTGTTGAAAATGATCATAGGTAACCAGGTAACATATATATGAGCTGCACCTCGTTACAAAACCAGTGGAATATTGAGTTGAATTCCCAGCAACAACAGTCTCCAAGGGGTTAAAGGCTGATATTTGCTCATCCCTGTTAGCGGCGGCTGCCTCCACTAGCATGGCTGATGTGTCCTGCGTTGTTTACTCAGGTGTGTCAAAGACCCAGTGTGACATTATCACATCCAACTATGTGCGAATTAAATCATCCATAGGAGGCTTGGATTCAGCGAGGGTCCATTAAAAATGCGCTATGGGGCAGTTGACGAGCGCAGACAGGTGTGATTTTGGTAGATGTGAAAAACCCAGGCCTCATTAGTGAACAGTTGAAAGGTGAATGACACTGAGGGTTTTTTTTTTTTTTTTCTGAATCATTTACTGAAGCATTCTTCATGTGCGTAAAACTCAACATGTGTGGGAGTAAGTAATGACTCTTTCCAAAGCCCACACCATACAACCAGAAATAGCCTCGCTTATGTAAAAATCAAACCCTGTGTTAAAGGATACTGGAGTAAAGAGCATCTACGGCCTACATTTACTCAAATTTATTTATGTAGAGAGTTTCACACCAAAACTCAGCCCAGTGTGCTTCGCAGAGCAACATTCAAACAACACACTGAAGAAACAGTTGGACCAGACCCACATATACAGGACTGTATTACTGTTTGCAGTCGTTCATAACTCTTTTGCTTGAGTCAACCTAATTTCACAGCTCTAGTTGGAATGGATGGAGATAAAAGAGGGTGTGGCTACAGTGACCACTACAGACACTAGCCCTACTTTATTTTAGGGAAGTTTTAGCCTTTGAAGCATTGTATTGATACATGATTTTATGATAAATAGTGCCTTATCTGACAGGCATCTTTCTATGGATTATTTTGAAGATAAGTTAAACTTTTTTATACTCTCCTGAGACCCAGTGAAGGATTTATGTCCTCTGTAAGGGACAAGTATTTCACAGCTTTATGAAATAATAATAATATCAAAAAAATATATATATATATTGTAAAGGTTATTCTACAGAGGAGGATTAGGGCCACTGGAAAAAAAAGGTCCAGTGTATTTTTTTGAATTATTATTCTAGGAAAAAAGTCTGAATTCTGAGAAAAAAAGTCTGAATTCTGAGGAAAAAGTCAGGATTCTGAGGAAAAAAAGTCAGAATTCTGAGGAAAAAGTCAGAATGCTGAAAAAAAAAAAGTTGAATTCTGAAGGAAAAAAGTCAGAATTCTGAGATTAAAGTCAGAATTCTGAGGGGGAAAAAAAGCCAGAATTCTGAGATTAAAGTCAGAATTCTGAAAATAAAAGTTGAATTCTGAAGGAAAAAAGTCAGAATTCTAAGAATAAAGTCAACAATCTGAGGAAAAAAAGTCAGAATTCTGAGGAAAAAAAAAGTCAGAATTCTGAGGAAAAAAAGTCAGAATTCTGAGGAAAAAAAAGTCAGAATCCGAGATTAAAGTCAGAATTCTGAGGGGGGGGGGGGGGGGGGGGGGGACAAAGACAAGAGTTTTTTCTCAGAATTCTGACTTTAATCTCAGAATTCAGACTTTTTTCTCAGAATAATAATAAAAAGTAAATTGGACCTTAATTCTTATTATATTTTTCCTGTGGCCCTAATCCTCTTCCATAATATTCCATTAAGAAACATTATCTGGAAAAACTGTTACATCATGCTGTTTCCAATCAAGGCACTTATTTAAAGTAAAAAAGCCAAAACTTTTACTTTCCCGGGGTCTCAGGTCTACAGGTTACAACAGGTTAAACTACATCATAAATAAATAAAATTAAAAAAAAGCAACAAAGGCAGTAAATGATAAGGTGCCTTCAATAAAAGCATATTACAGCCTTGACTCTCTGTGTGATTTTGTTCAAATCCATGAGAACTGTCAGGGGATCTTAGGGATTTGTATCTAAAAAGCATGTCTGAGAGATCGGCCAGTGTTTATGCCATTCAGTGACTCCAAAACCTTGTAAAAGATAGATTTTTAAGGGCCCATTAATCGCCCACTGCCCTAAATAGCATCACTGATACCGCTGGAAGTCAACAAATGTGACTGAGTAGAAATGATATAACTGTTGAATTTAACAAGTTCATGAAGAAATGAACACATACATGTCAATGTTATTAATAAATCTGTTTTTTTTTTTTTACTTATTAATTTAAATTCATTCATATACAGTCAAATGGACAGTAACTGATACAAATACATTATTACAAATATTACATTATTTAACTCATTGTTGTATTGTGGCAGCCTCTGCCATTACCACCGCCACAATAATACTAGCAAATTAGACTACTGGTATCTTATATATATATTATTACAACAATTATTATTTTCCCCCTCTCTCTTTCTCACTTTCATTCACAGTCTCCTCTTCTCCTTTTCCCTATCACCTCTAACCAAGCTATATTGTTTAGTTGCTCTTTACATTTATTATCTTTTTCATTGTAATATGATGTTGTCATTGTTGTTGTTGGTCATTATGCTGTCGTTGTTGTTTTTGGTTTGTTTATTTGTTTGATTTTCCCTTTGTTTATGTGTTGTTGTTTTTCTGTCCACAATGTCTTGTTAACTATCACTAATAAAAAAATAAATAAATTGCTCAAATTTTTTTTGTCTCGCTCCCATTTCTTCTTTTTGTGTTTTGAAACTCTACTTTGAACCTTCTTAAGATCCAACAGTGCAAAATGTGAATTCTTGCAATTTTTCAACTGGTCTTAAGATTTCGATCAGGAGTGCATATCTTCCTGAGACCCAGTAAGTAAAAGTTTTTTTTTTTTGTTGTTGTTGTTTTTTTTTTTTTAACATTATATAATTGCCTTGATTGGTAACCTTATGATGCCACAGATTTTCAGCTAATTTTCATTTTTATTTCATTAAATGTCCTTTGCAGTGGACAGTTTTTTTTTTGTTTGTTTTTTTTTGTTTTAAATAAAGCTATGAAACTCTTGTCCACTGCAGAGGACAAAAACGCATTGCTGGGTCTCAGGTGGGTATATGACAATCTGAGATCATCCACCACTGATTAACTCCTATTATGTTCTAAAAAAGGTGAGTTAACTTGTAAAGACATAATCCTCTAGTTGTTGTGATGTTTTGTTTTGTTTTTTGCTTATCACTAATTTAAAAAATTAATTAAATTAATTAAATAAATAAAATAAAATAAATCTGAGCTTTAACATCAAACTAACTGCAAAAATTCAGATGATTCTACATGCAATTTTCTTTTTTTTTTTTTTTTTTTTTTTTTGGAGCTATTATGTTCTCCCAAAGTCAGCATTTCCATTAGAGAGGCCTGATATGAACCATCAGCCACTATCAGAGCCAAATTCTGCTGATAAAACCTCCTATCTATCAGTCTTCTCTGCTACAAGAATCTTCAAATCAGCCCTAAAGCCAGTGCAGTGACTTAAAAACAGCTCTTCTATGTGCTCTGTGTCTGCTCCTTGTCAGTTCTCCGGGCTGCTGTGTCTGCATTTCAGATGTAACAAGTCTATTTGCAGGAGTTCATAAAGAGAACTGCAAAACACCACTAGCTCCCTTCGGTGTTCTCCTTTTTATTAATGAAAAGATCAATTCATTATTCCATATGCAGAGGGATGACTAACAGACCACAGAGACATAAACAAACCCAGGCTCCATGTTGGAAAAGCACACCTGCAGGAATCGATGCGTCTATTCTGCTCAATGAATGCATGGCTGTGCAAAATTAAGGAGGGGTTATCCACCTATAGACCCCATCACGTGGAAAGCCGGTCATTGATCATAACAGTGATCGGGTCATGGTGGAAGAGGGAATGGGTGGGTGGGTGGGGGGGCTGTCAGAGCTGTCAATATGCAGGGAGGGAGCTGTTTGAGGCGTGCATATAGGATCAAATGTGCACCCTGAAGTCAAAAACCATGTGTATTATAGCTGTGATCGGATAAGACAACAACAAAAATAAATAAATAAATAAATAAAAACACATGCGCGCGGATGGTGCGGTGATAAATAAGACTGTTCCATACGGGTGGGTTCTGCAGAAAGCAATAAATAGTGTACATGTTGCACTCCTTAGTATCATATTAAATGGCCTACAACACGCTGATTCCTAAATAGGCTACTACTCGCAGCCATAACAACCCAATGGGCTACAAGCGTCTTTATAAACGCGCAAAACTGGAGGGGCATGCAGCCATTCATAGACGCTGATATGGCACATTAATTTTCAATTTGCAGCTTCACCATCAAAAACCTTACAGCCTGTGTTTTACGTCCAAAGGATGGGAGCATATGTGCTAATTATCCCTTGGTGTCTTGGTATCCCACTGGGGATGCAATGCAAGGATGCTTTTTGGAAACCGCTGCATCGCCAAAGAAGATGCAAAAAACAAAAAACAAAAAACAAAAAACAACATAGGATGTAGAGATATATTTCTGCACAAAAAACGCGTCTGTCTTCTTACCTGCGCTGTGAACCAAATCGATGCCCGGTTCGGTGAGTATGTTCGGGTCACTTTGAGATCTGCCTCGTTGCAGACAGCCGTCTAGTCCATCCGATGTAGCCATGGGGAGACACGAGCGCAGGAATCCTGAATAAAATATTGAAAACCCAACCGGAGGCAGGCAAGGTCAGGAGGAAAAGCAGCGAGTGAGTAGAGATTTAATTCGCTCTGACAACAGCCGCTTTGAGCATCTACCAGGGAGCCATGGCTGAGCAGAGATTCCGTGTGTATGTGTGTGTGCGCGTTGGTGCGTGCGTGTGCATGTGTCTGGGGCTGTGCGTGTGGGTGATGTGTGGATGTGGGAGGGGTGATATGCCCCCGATGATGCCCGTCCCTGTCCAGCAACAAGACCAAATATTGCACTCAACCAGTAGCATGCTGCTGCACACTCACACCTTTGCAGCCGCACATATGGGCTATTATATGCATCTTTTTTCTCTCTCTTTTTTTTTTTTTTTTCAAGAAACATACCATATAGAAAACAAATAAAGTGATATCAGGTTTATTTTGTCTCTTTAAGAACAAAACAACACAATTCAAAGCCAGGTTATACCTCCAAGCGTTAATATAAACCAATTTCTGCAACGTTTAATTAATGAGCATGCACCACGGGTCATTAAATGGGTCACCTGTTTGCGTTACGTTCATGATTTGCAGCTATTAGTTACTTTAAGCCTTTTTGCAGCTATTTATCATTAGAATTTGCGTTGTACATCTTATCGGTTTCAATAAATCAACATAGCACTACAGAAAGGGCATTCAGCTTACGTTTCTTTATTGTTTCTTCTTAGTTCTGATGGTATGCATGTAAAACCAACTGAATAAGGCGCTTAAAATTATTAAAAGGGGACACTCGTAAGGGCTATTCGTTGCATTTTTATTTAAAAATGTATAATAACATGTCTCATATAAAGATATTACACGAAAGAACATGTCAGTAAAAGATTATACCTGGATTTAAATGAAAAATATTGAAAAATTCTAACATTTTCTAATAAAACAAAGCAGGTTCCCATCAGTGCTGGTTGATTCCATATGAACGCAGCTCATTGGTCAATTTTTGACGCACGACGTAAAAACCCGGAAGTAAGCCGCTTGACAGTAAGCGCCGGGGAAAAATGGCCGCGCGCAGGAACATCCCTGTAGGTCTGCTGTTTATTCTGTGCAGTTTGACGTTTTTAATCGCTACAAACACTCATGAAACGACGTCAACTAGCGAGCATCCGGATAAAGCGGTTAACCTGCCGGAAAAAAGTACCGAAACAGGTGGACAAACGACCGAACAGCCGGCGGTGGAGGAAAGACAATGGGAACCAACCGAGTTTCAAGAAGAGACTGTAAATGATGCTGCAGCCGAAAAACAGGACGCAACTCCCCCCGAAACAACAACCACCTCTGCCGGAGCACACCCTAAAGATGACTTTCAGGAGGAATTGGTGATAAGGCCTCTTCAATCTGGAGATGTGTACGCCAGTTTCCAGTTCCGCACCCTGTGGGAAACAGACTTCATGAAAGGAAATAAAGGTTAGCTAACATTAAGGAAAGGAGCTAGCTAGCTAAAATCTGAGCTGTGTTTTAGAAACTATAGTGTACAACGATTCATAAATGACCTGAATGAAGGATATTAATATACACTGCAGACCTATAATCTGTTTATATGTATGTCACTAACACTACTAGTAGCTCCACCTAGTGCAGTAAAATGCTACCCACAGTATTTACCGTAAGTGATAAATGAATGAAATAATTCACAATATTGTCCACCTGTCTGTAAAAAGTCTTCAAAATATCTTGAAGTCCAGTGTTAAAAACCCCCAAAGACCTAAACAGGACTGGCAACCATTATACGTTTAGTAACATTTTAAACCTCTAATCTTATCAATACATTGAAATAAATCAGGTAAAATGCACTTTCTCTGTTTTTCATCATCGTCACATTGATGCTCAGAGGCTCTGCAATGAAATGGAAAAACTTTAATCTTTTGAAAAATTGATTTAAAAGTAAAATCTATGTAGCTTGAGAAATTACAGTGTTTGTAGACACTTAGTTTCACATTAAGTTAATGAGATATTTTGCTGTAAATGTCACTTTTTTCAGTTTTCTCTTCTTTGATGTTATAACTTCTGAATTTACTGAGCTTTTATGAACATCTACATGATCGAGAAGAGAGGTGATCGACTCACACATCCAAAAAATGAGAGGTGTGCAGGATCCCAAAAAAATTGATGAAAAAATAAAAGAAGGTCCACACAACCTGTGAGCTCCCAGAAAGTTTATTAACCCATTAGTCTGATGAAGGGCCTTCTCCCGAAACGTCACCACTTTGGTCAATAAACTTTCTGGGAGCTCACAGGTTGTGCGGACCTTCTTTCATTTTTTTCATCTAGTATCAGTAAATTAAATATAGGTAAATATCGGATTTTCACCGAAAAATGCAAAATTCAGTGTATATTAGTGATGAGAAATCACTCTGGAGAGGTTAAAGGTAGAGAAAAATTATTTGGAAGCTGCCACGAAAATAGTTTGTCTTCAAGGGTTAAAATCTACTACATAAAAATGTGAAATGTTTATCACTGATGCAGTATTCAACTCATGGTATCTTCTGATGTTCATAGTTTCCCACTACCGGCTGTTCCCAAAGTCTCTTGGCCAGGTCATCTCCAAGTTCTCAGTGCGAGAGCTTCACATCTCCTTCACACAGGGCTACTGGAGGACCATGCAGTGGGGGCAGCCCTTTATGCCTTCCCCTCCTGGTGCTGAGCTCTGGGTCTGGTTCCAGGATTCAGTAACAGAGTGAGTATAGCCCTCTGGTGGTTACAAGATGACAAGTTTAAGAAATGTTGGGTGAGGAGTAAGTAATGAAACTTCCAACAAGTGTCAGCCTGTTTTAAATAAGAAGCAAGTAAGAGAAGAAATGAACACTGTATGTTGTAAGTGCTTTTTTGAGTGGTTAATCAGAATTTATATTGGCTTTTTCTCACATTTGTGGTATTTTGACTCTTTTTTTTTTTTTTTTTAGTGTGGATGGCACATGGAAAGAGTTGACAAATGTTTTATCTGGGATCTTCTGTGCTTCACTGAACTTCATCGACTCCACAAACACGGTTCAACCAAGTGCTTCCTTCAAGCCCCTCGGTATAGGAAATGGTAAAGCAATGCATCTTTGTCTTTGTTTCCCTCAAAATATGTAATATATTTTGCATCACTTGTGTAATGACGTGAAAAGTCCCATTCTTTTTTTAAAATTTGTATTCATTTTAGAACATGACAGACAATTCATACAAACACAATTTTGTCATCATTTCAGTTAATACTGTATGTTGCTGCCTCATTATTTTCTGTTACATACAGGCATGGAAAAAAATTATTAGACCACCTCTTATTTTCTTCAATTTCTTGTTCATTGTAATGCCTGGTACAACTAAAGGTACATTTGTTTGGACAAATATAATGATAACAACAAAAATAGCTCATAAGAGTGTAATTTCAGAGCTGATATCTATCCATTTTCCATGTTTTTTTGATAATAGCCAAAATCACTTCAGTTCTTACATCAGTAGCTATGGCACTGTACTGACGAAAACAGTGCTTTTTAGGCATTCCATGTTTTCTTCTCTGCCTGTTTTAGTCACATGATACACACAGGAGTTAGTACTTGATTGCATAACCATTGTTTTTGATGACTTTTTATGGTCTAATAATTTTTTCCGCTACTGTATGACTGTTTCTTCTTTTTCTATTTGCATTGTAGTGACCGACCACCGCTTCCTCCGTTACGCTACCCTCCCACGAGAGATTGTCTGTACTGAAAATCTGACGCCTTGGAAGAAACTTTTGCCATGTGGCTCCAAGGTGTGTGTCTGCAAACACTGTGTACAGCCATAACCTCAGAACATTCACCTGAAACATAAATTACATATTGAGCACTTCTGATAACACACAAAATTGTTGCAAATTGCTCGAATACCAATCAGCTTACCCCCTGTGAATATAGTCAGTAATGTCATGATAAAATGCCAAATTTAACTGCACAACAGGTGCTAAGAAAGACAACAAAAACAGAATCACCTCGAATCCAGTATCCATTTTGAGGCAAGGTCTTGTTTTTTGGGAAGGATCATATGAAAGGATCACAGTAAATCCAAAAAACATATGTAGTTCCCAAACACAATCAGGCAGCAAATGTGATGTGACTCTATGGCATGATTTTAAAACTCTGTTTTTTTTCCTCCATAATACAACACAGCCCTGGATTTGCTAAAATAAAACTATTCGGCAACTATATTAACATGATGAGTGTGCCATTCTGTTATTTTATTACCGACAAAAGTAGTTATAGCCTATTTCACCCAACAGAAGCCAATCTGGTGTTTAAAGGTGGGGTAGGAGATGTTTTCCTGGAACATGTTTTGCTATATTGCTTAAAATCTCCTTCATACCCTGATTGTAAGCAATTAATTAAATGCTCTAACATAAAAATAAAAAATTTTAGTCACCTGTGGAATGGACAGGACTGAAAAAACACCATCCAATCATTTTAACCGGCTCATCAAAATGATTGAATGGTGATATGTCTGTCAGATTCAGCCTCCATTTGTCCCTCCCCCCTCTGCAAGTACAATCAATACAATGGAGGCGGGGCTTTGGGGGGAACTCTGAAGAAAGGGGTTTTGATTTTTGAATTGTGTATTTTCAAAATGTAGCTTGCTTGAACCATTTTTCCAGGATCTCCTACCCTACCTTTAATATGTGATGTTAACTCTAATAAGATGCAGGAATGGGAGTGAGGAAATTAGAGAGAGAGAAGAAATGGAGGAAAAATGAGCAGGACAGTCTGTTTTACACCTGCACTGCATCAGAACTAATATACTTTTTCTTTGTCCTCTTAGAAATATCAGTTGAGGTATTTAAATGTATGTCATAAGTCTTGTTCACACAGGACTAGTATAACCTGTGGACCTCTGGTTATTTAGAAATTGGCAACCCACGTCAAGGTGTCATGCAGCACCTTTGCAGGAGTTGAGCAAAGTCTCATTTTTACTCAAATTTACTGACATTATTGCTCGGTTCTGATGTCACCGGCAATTTTGCCACTTATAGATAACTGTTGAAAAGACTGTTGCTGTCATGCATTCCATCCACCTCATCATTGCCACTTTTCTGAAAGCTATAAAAATTCAGTCTTTCAGTGAACAGCCGCGGTACATCATGACATGAACCTCCTGAATTTGCACCTAAAACAGTTTTCAACCATTTCATCATCACCAGCATAGCCCCTGTCATTCTTGACCAGGACATAGGCTGATTAAATGCACAGGCGGAAACAAAAAAATCTTGCAACTCGCGAATGTCGATTCACACAGGACTAATATCACAGGAATCGCTGAAATAGATGAGGTTGTTTGAGGTGGAATTTTTACTTTGGTAATTACAGATATAGCAGATTCACATGGGATTAAGATCGCAGCAGACCTCTGCACTTATTATAAATGATCAGAGGTCCAGAGGTAATATCAAACTCATGTGAAAGCCCAGTTCACAGGTAAACAACAGAACCATTAACATCACCAAAGACAATTCTCATTCTGGACACTGTCTGTTTGAATGTTACCCTCTGACAGGTGTTTCAGGTCACTGAAAACAGCTCAAACAACTACAACAGAACAGAGCAGAATAGAATAGCGGAAGAAATTATTAGACCACCCTTGTTTTCTTTAATTTCTTGTTCATTTTAATTCCCGGTACAACTAAAGGTACGTTAGTTTGGACAAATATAATGATAACAAAAATAGCTTATTAGAGTTTAATTTCAGAGCTGATATCTATCCATTTTCCACGCCAAAAACAGTGCTTTTAGGCATTCCATGTTTTCTTTTCTGTCTGCTTTAGCCACATGATACACACAGGAGTTAGTACTTGACTGCATAACCATTGTTTTTGCTGACTTTTGGTGGTCTATTAATTTTTTTCCACAGCTATAGAATAGAATAGAAACACCCATTACCCATCACGAAATGACTATGCATATATTTTCTGTGCATCTGTGATACTAGCACTTGTTTTTACACTGTGCAATATATTCATATGTGTATTGAACATATGATTTTACCGCTCCACCTACTGCTTATTTATTATTTACTGCTTGTATGTGTGTACGTTTCAGTTTGTGTATTCTAGTAGTTGTCTAGACTGATCCCTGGATACATGCGTGCTTTCGTTGTAGCATCTTTTTATCTTGTATGTTGACTACAGTGACAACAAAACTGAACACTGTACACTGAAGACAAACATCAGATGCAGAATTATTCAGAGAAAACAAACAGGGTGGTTTGATGCTTTATACTATTTACTTATGGAAAAAACACGCTTTTTTGCAGGGTTGGAATCACAATGATGGTTTAAAAGTCCTTTAAGTTCTGTATCCTAAAACAATATTTTGACCATGAGAAGTTCTTATTGTAACCCATACTTTTTAACAGGCTGGTCTTGCAGTCCTAATGAAGTCAGAGAAGCTCTTCCACAGCAGTTTCCACTCACAGGCGGTTCACATCAGACCAGTGTGTCAGGACTCGGAGTGTACGACCACATCATGGGAGCTGAGACAGACACTCAATGTAGTCTTTGACCTGCACACGTCTGGACAGGGCAAACGAGGTCAGAAAAACTCCAGCTTCAGAGTTTTGTTTTGTTTTTTTGTTTTTTTATGTGGGAGGATTGTGGATAAAAGTGTGACATTAACTTGCTGGCCTTGGTTGATTCAAGCTGTTTGTTCCATCAGAGTGGTCGCTGTTCAAGATGTTTTCTCGGACTTTGACAGAAGCTTGTCCACTGGCGTCTTCCAGTAAAATCTACATCGATATCACAGACAACCCTCAGGTTTCATTTCTTCATAATATCCTGTCACTCAAAATGTTTTACTGTCTGAATATTTCACACACGCAGCAAACTCCTGCCATCCTCTACATGTGTAATTGAAACCATTATCGACAACGTGGATATTGACTCAGACATATTTCATGTTATTTTGCAGGGGGAGCAGTTTGAGCTGACCCCAGCCACTCACCTGCTGAGCCAGGCAGTGGTGCTCGGGGACAGACGGACCTTCTCTGTGTACGACTTGACTGAAGCAAACACCTTTGGCTCCATGCGCTCGCTTAACCTGCTGATTCGCTGGAAATCCAGTGAAGGTAAGTGAGAACAGCAGAGGATGACACAGCTTCAGGACTGAGGGGTATGATGGATTTTATATCCAGGTAGAAATAATTATCATCTGTAAATTCAATAAGATAACAGGTTTATATAAAATGACATGTTTAGAACCTAATTTAAGCACATAACTAAATCTAAAAAAATTTTTGTGTATATTTATGTCCTCATTTTATACTTAAACCACGTCAGAGTAGACTTGAACAGAATTACTTTTTGTGTTTCCATCGTGTAATTATGGAGGAAAAGGCTCTCCTAAATGGCAACAAATATTGCCGTAAAATACAGCACAACAGACAACAATTACAAAATAATGCACTATAAAAAAATGGGTGTCCAAAAATAAGATAAAAATGCTAAATCTGAGGGAAAAGGTTCTCAAAATAAGTGAAATATCTGTCCATGCAGCAAGAGAATTTCACTGGACTAGATTTCTTGAATTCAGATTGTTACCTCTGCCAAGGAGGTTATGTTTTTGCCAGGTGTTTGTCTGTCCGTTAGTGTGCAACATAACTCAAAAAGTTATGGACAGATTTGGATGAAATTTTCAGGGTTTGTTGGAAATGGGATAAGGAAGAAATGATTAAATTTTGGTGGTGATCGGGGGTGGGGGGGCCCACGGGGGGGGCCACTGATCAGCCTTGGCGGAGGTCTGCGCTCTCCGAGTGCTTCTAGTTAAATCTTAAATAGGGGTGGGTGATACAGCAAAAACATCATATCACGATTTTTAAAAAATAAAATCACGATCTCGATTTTATCACAATTCTTTACATTGATCTTTGAGACTAATTTACAAGTTTCTGAACAGTGCAACCAAGCAATTTCCCTGTGTAAAACATAGCCCTAAAAGAAAAAAATAATTTACCCCAAAGAACCTTCCAGAATATTTTTCATTTAGTTTGTGCAATTTTGCCAACATGTGCCAAGAACATAAACATACTAAATACTACTATACTAAACCCCCCCCATTCCACGATGTCTCTGCTTTGTTGGATCGTCAATACGTTCTTATCCTTCACAATCTAATATTGTCATATTGCACACCCCTAAACTAGAATTAAGCAGGTCTACGGATGTATGAACACTTAAAATAATAAATTACCTCTTAAAACAAGATAAATATGTAACACTTCTAAATCTAGGTTGTTGTGTTTTTTTATCTTGGTAAGAACCAAATACTTTGCAGTGAGTCACATAATACAAGTATTCAAAGAACTCAGCTCTACACAAGTTTGCACCACAAAAACACCCATAAAAGTTTGTCAAGAGGCAAACATTTGTCAGATTTCTGTTATTTTTTCTCTACTCAGTTCTTTCTTGATTCCTTTTCCCACAGTCATGAAAAACATGAAAAAAGACTTATAGAATCTAACTTTGTAGGCATTGAAAAGTCATAAAATTAAGTACAATTAATGAAAGCAGTACATTTTTAGGGATGCAAACTTCTCACCTTTTGGTAAAATATGATATTTTGAGACCAAAAATTTGTCGTAGGCTGTGGACTGTGGATGTATTGACACAGGAAACATTTACTGGAATGAGGTTATGATAACTAGTTATTCAATGAATCTAGTTCTGTGTACACTACTTGTTGTACCAATCATACAGTCCAATGCAGAAGTCCTAGGCCACCATTAGCTGTAGTTTTTACACTGTTACAATGAGCATAATATCTATTTCTTAATTAATTCTTAGTTAAATATTGTGCACAGCATTAAAATCTAACAAACTAAAAAAAAACTATGATACTAAACAGTCAGTATTTAGTGTGATCTCTGCTTCCATGATAAAAAAAAGTAGCCCAGACAATAAGAAACACTGGGCATGTGTTGAATAAAACCTGGTGTAAAACACTAGAAGATTATTTGATTAAATCTCATTATGTCTACGCAGTAGAGTTTAAGTACAAAGGAAGATCACACTACATACTGGACACTTAAGTCGTTTTTTCTGCAATACTTTATTTTAACTCATGAAGACCCACAAAGCCATCAATGACCAAAAGCATCTACTCATCTCTAATTTTTAATACCTGTTGATCCACTAATCCTATCAATACAATTAAGTAATTGATGTAAAACGCAGTTCGTCGTCTTTTCATGGTCATCAGATATGACCCATTTGGACGTTCACAGGCTCCGTTGTTACCGTGGAAATACCGTCATCTTCTACAATATTGATTCACCAGTAAAACCCATGGAGTTGGATCAATGAGAGGGGTTTTTGAGGCTTGTTTTTCTGTTCAATTAATGATATATTTTGCTGGAAAAGTTTTTTTTTTAATATAATAACCTTTGAATCTGCTTTGAGTTTTCATGAACATCTTCATGATCAGTTAATTAAATATAAAGGAAAATTCATTATTTACTCAAAATAATGCAAAATACATAGGATAATATCATAATAAATGGTGATAAATCACATAAGAAAGGTTAAAAAGAGAGAAAAGTCTATTTAGGTGCTGCCATAAAAGTTGCACTGGGTCTTTATGGGTTAATGATAATTCTACATTTCACATGTATTTTGTTACAGAGACGGGAAATGCATTTGTACATTATATATCATTATACTGAAACAACAAACCTTCTTGTGCCCTAAAACATTCACACTGTACTGCACTGGTTATACACCAACACATCAGCTGACACACGTATGCACGTTCCTACAGGGAATAGAAGGACAATAGTTAAGGACAGTATGTGTGCACATCCAAATAGAGGACAAAGCCCAAGGCGAAGTGCAGAGAAAAGTGCAAACCTGAACTCTAACCTGAGAGTTAAGAACCGGCTCAGACCACGGGTTAAAGCAGAATAGCTCTAAAAATAGTTTTATCCTCACCCTGAATGCTGCTATTTTTAATATTTTCATCACTACCCCTATAGGACAATCTTGGTCACCTATTTTGTTCCCTTAATTTTGTCTGTAATAAAATTCACAAAACAACACAATAATCCTGTTCAATTTAGACAAATTCACTCAAGAGTTGAGTCGTGGTGGCTTTTTGCTGACATTATTTGACTAAAAACTCAGCATTTTTGCATAATTATGTACTATATTATTAAAATTATTTGAAAAACTTACACTTACATGCTATTTTCTGAGTATTTGTCACTTATTTTAATACTCACTTCCATTAAAACAAGAAAAGGCATAATATTTAACTGAAGTCCACGTCTGCTCATGTACTTAAAATTTCCAAATGATGACATAAATTATATCAGTGACTCTTGAGAAGTTGTATAAATTTTGTCCCTAAAATGCATAGGACTGTATGTATTACTGTCTGTCATATTTCAGATCCATTAGCATCCTATAATGAAGCAGTTTTTCCTCTATTTAACCTGCAAACTGAGCAGAGATGATGTGGCCTCATTAAAGCACAGCAGGATACTGAGGTCATTACCAGACTCTTATACTATAATTATTAGTTCTGAGTTTCCTGAGTCAAAGGAAGATTGACATTTTATAATTTATCATTAATTTGTCAAATATATGGGTGAAAACTGCCACTAACTGACCAAAAGTTTAATGTGCAGCTGAAGGACAGTCAGGTTTTGTGCTCCTCTGTATTAGAAACAGTAGCAACTCTTCCTCTGTTATTTTACAGTTTAATTCCATAATAATTCACAATATCAACAAGACATCACAAAGGTCAAAACCTAACTCATCTCATAGCTCATACTTTCATCTGAAATAACTGAATAAAGGAATCATTTAGCAATTCACCGGTAACTCTCAATAAATGTAGAATGCATAGTTCTCTACATCCTCACAGCTTCCAGAATACATGGATAAGCCACATGTTGGTGTATCATACAATATTTCTTGTACATATTACAATTTTGTGTTGTACTACATTGACAGGTTATGAGGCTTATCCTGGTTTTGATCATATCTGGGATATGGTTATACAGTCGCGGAAAAAATTATTAGACCACCCTTGTTTTCTTGTTCATTTTAATGCCTTGTACAACAGAAGTGAAAGTTGCTGCTTCACTTCTTTCGTTTGCTGTAAAACCGGAAACTCTGTCAAATTTTCAAACTATTACAACTTTAATCTCATAAAAGTACAACTGTATTCTTGTTAAATAATGAGTTTTTTTTTTTAAACTACGACTTTATTCTCATTATATAATGACTTTATTCTTGAAATATTACGACTTTATTCTCGTTAGATAATGAGTTTTTTAAAACTACGTCTTTATTGTCATTATATAATGACTTTGTTCTTGAAATATTACAACTTTATTCTCGTAGTGTCAAGCATTTTTATTTTCTTATTTGCGTATATGTAAAATTCAGTAAAAATGTAGTAGAAAAAAAAAAAGGAAAATCACCAAAACACTGCAAACAACAGTAAAAACAAAAACAGCAAGGAAGACGGTGTAAAAAAAAAAAAAATTGTCTACTTTTAAAACAAGTTGGTCTCACTCACTTTATCCCTCATTACATGGGCAGTGGGGGATGCACTGTGCATGCTCAGATGTCTATGGAAAGCACAGCGTCTATTCTATCAGCACTTTTTGAAATTTTTCCTGTTGAGCAAACAGTTGAATTTTAATGTATATTTAAATTAAATCATACACTCAGAACACACCACAGACGCATCAGGGGTTAAAGGGTTAAATGTGTTTTGCTGTGATGATCATTGTCTTCTGTTTGACCTCCAGGCGACATGTTGCGTCCTCTGCTCCACGCCGAGCGCTACGTGGCGGGCTACGGGCTGCAGACAGGCGAGATCCACACGCTGATGTATAACTACCACCCCTTCAGGTCTTTCCCCATCCTCCTGCTGGACTCAGTGCCCTGGTACCTTCGCCTTTACATCCACACGCTCACCGTTACCAGCAAAGGAAAGGACAACAAGCCCAGTGAGTCACAAAAGTACAGATCCAAATGAAAATCAAACCAAAAAAACCTCAGGACAACAAGAGGATAATGTCTTTACATGTTAACTCACCTTTTTAGAACATAATTGGAGTTAATCAGTGGTGGATGATCTTAGATTGTCATATGCACTCCTGATCAAAAGCTTAAGGCCAGATGAAAAATTGCAAGAATTCACATTTTGCACTGTTAGATCTTTAGAAGGTTCTAAGTAGAGTTTCAAAATGCAAAAAGAAGAAATGGGAGGGATTATTTTCTTATTAGTGATAGTTAACAAGACATTGTGGACAGAAAAACAACAACACATAAACAAAGGGAAAATCAAACAAATAAACAAACCATAAACAACGACAACAGAGTAATGATGAACAACAACGACAACATCATATTACAGTGAAAAAGATGATAAATGTAAAGAGCAACTAAACAATGTGGCTTGATTAGGGGCGATAGGGAAAAGGGGAAGCAGGGAGTGTGAATGAAAGTGAGAAAGAGAGAGAGGGGAGTGATGGGGAAAATAGTAATTGTTGTAGTAACACAAAAATATATTATAGCCATGTTGTATGTTGTAAAACACAGGAGCCAAATCTGCCAATCCAAAAGCCAAAATCTGCTCAAAAATGTGGATTCAGTGTCATTTTTTGTCACAGGTTTTGCACACATTTTGGCTTTTAAAGGCTTTTGATTGACTGATGAACAGCCTATTTCAGTTTAATTTTTAATTTCAATAAACTGCTTATGGGTCAAAAGACAGTAATGTCCTGTCAGAGAGTGAACTTTAATTGATTGCCATTCCAACATTTATTTCAATATAAAGTAGTTCCTTGTTTTGGATAATCCCTTATGGTCCGACTAAAGCAAAAATGAATTTAAAAGTAAAAATGTGGGTCATTTAGCAACACTAATCTGTCAAATTGTCTCTAAAATGTCCTGTCAGAGAGATTTCGAATACCGTGTTTTGACCCTTACTCAATTTTTTTATTTGTCTCACTCCCATTTCTTCCTTTTTGCATTTTGAAACTCTACTTTGAACCTTCTTAAGATCCAACAGTGCAAAATGTGAATTCTTGCAATTTTTCAACTGGTCTTAAGATTTTGATCAGGAGTGTACAATATAATTCTATTAAGCAGTTCTATTTTTGCAGTATTACTGCCTGGGACTTAAGTATTTTAATTGTAGCTGAAAAATCCACAACTTAATGACTGGTAATTGCCTTGAAAACTTTGACCAGTGCAAAAGCTTTTACTTGGCAAAGAAGCTCATTCCACTTAATTATACCTAAATGATAAGTGCAAAAATAACAAACCCTGAAAAGTCACATTTGCTGATGCTCCAATACAAGCACGACCAATGTTTTAGTAACTTTCAGGGAATTCATTCAATCTTTCTGTCATGACCTTTTTTGTCCAAACTCCACGCAGATGCTTCTTTTTACCACAAGGAGGAGGTTGTTTTCTCTGCTGACCGATGGAGTGTCTGTGTTATTTGTTGAAGAGAATAAATTTCTCTTCTACAGCACTGTGCAATAATTTTAGGCCAGGATTAGGTTTGTTTTTTAATACATTACATATGGAATTTGGCATCTGTGTCAGGGATACACAGGAAATACATTGAGTAAAACTAGACCAAAGTCAGGTGGTGAATGTGACCTCCCTTTGCACTCAATCTGTCTTGAATTATAGACAATTTTGTGCAGACCATATTAAATTTACTGAAATAATCTTTCATTTCATTTTACTTTTATTTAGATATTGTCAATATCAATACACAATTATCTCAAGGCACTTGAGGAATTCAGATGAAGTCCTTAACCCATAAAGACCCAAACCCAATCAGATATGACTCATTTGAACATTCAGAGGCTCCCTAGTGAACGTAGAAACACCGTCATCTTCTACGACATTGATTCACCAGTAAAACCCATGAAGTTGGATCAATGACAGTGGACGGAGACACTTATTTTTATGTTCAGTTATTGATATCGTTGCTGAAAAAGTCACTTTTTCCTCAGTTTTTCCTGTTTCTGATACAATAACCCTCAACTTTAATCTGAGCTTTTATGAACGTCTACATGATCAATAAATGAAATATAGGAAAATACATGATTTACACTGAAAAAACACAAACTAAGGAGGATAGCATTACAAACAATGAGGATAAATCACTTTAGAACAGATAAATATAGAGGAAAAGTCATTTGGGAACTGCCACAAAAGTAGCATTGGGTCTGTATGGGTTAAAAACATTATAGAGTCTACAGGTGGTACTTGTCACCTTATTCTTGTTTTCTTTCTCTTTACCCAAGCTGTAATCTTCAGCTTGTTTTACCCAAAATTTCATTCAACATATGTCAAACCTTTCTTATTGTTTGTGAAACTTTTTGTCATGTGAACAAAGGTCTCACTAAATACTTACCTGTGTCTGTAGAAGCCATTTAGTTCTGATATGTTTGTGTGTGTTCATATTTGCACACATATTTCTTGAATATTCTTGTTACTTAACACTTTCAGTGCCATGGGCCGATTAAATCGGCTTTACGAAAACAACCTGTAAAGTGCCACAGGCCGATCAGATCGGCTTTGGAGAACACGCCACATTTGTGTACAAACAAACCATCCACCCCCATTTCTTTCTCACATTTCGATGACGTTCTTTCTGTGTCCCCCTTTTGAGACCAATCAGACGGGAATTTGAGGTCACGCGACCGAATAATATTTTTATATCTTTTTAATGTTTCTTATTCTCCGGTGTTTCATCAGAGGGAGCCCTCCATGCCGGGGGGCGGCTGTGGACTCCGGGGGCTGTGGCGCCTTCTCTCACTAGGGTCCGCTCCTTTCTGGTGGGTGGGGGTCCCAGTTGGCCCTCTCCCACTAGTTGGGATGCGGGGCTGTGTTGCTGGTGCCTGGTCGCCGGGGTCGGCGGCTGCCTCCTGGTGCGGATGGCTCCCTGAGACAGCGCCTCCTAAACTGATGTTTTACTTTTACTTGTACATTTTTGTTCTGGTCTACCCGTGCTCAGTCAGTCTTCTTAAGTATGTGTGAGCTTGTGGGTTTGCATGTATATGTGTGTGTGAGTGGGTGGGTGTGGGTGGGGGGCGGTACTGATTTTTAAACGGATATGTAAAGCACTTTGTGCTACAGTTTTTAATGTATGAAAAGTGCTATATAAATAAAGATTGTTATTATTATTATTATTATTAGTATTATTATTATTATTATAAATTATGCAAATTACGATCAATAATGAATCGGCTGCGTCCGGTGCGTTTTGGATCTAATCAGCAATCGGTCGGATGTTACCGAGCAGTTTCCTGCAGGATTCTTCAAATATTATAAAAACGACGCGAAATACTGAAAAACGGCCAAATTCTGTGGCACTTTTAAGGCTTATTAGCCCCTTAACTGTCTGGCACTTAAAGAGTTAATAAATAGACTAAACATGTTAGTTCCAACCATGCAAAAACATATAGGTGGAATAAGAGTTCTTCACTTTATCTTTCATTTAACAGTACTCTGCAAAAGTCCTAGTCCAACGTTATGTTTGTTGGTTTAGTAAAGTTCGAATGTCCACACATACTGTATGCATTTGTTTCTGTATTTAGATCCAATCTGATATATGTGAAGTATGTGCAGCAGGAAAAACTGAAGTTTCAAGGAAAAAACAGCTTCTATAAAACAAAGTGGTCGTATTTAGTGTGACCTCCCTTTGCACTTAACATGTCTTTAATCCTTTTTATTCAGAAAATATGAGATTTATTTCTTTAATTTTCTTATGTTTTATACCAGGTTTCATTCAACACATCAGATGTTTCTAATTGTTTGTGCTGCTTCTTGTTATGGGGTCAGAGGTCACAGGAAATAGTGATTTTAACCTTTACAACACATTCAGTTTATTTTTTTTGTGTGTGTTTCAAGGCTGTGCACATATTTCCTGTATTGTCTTGTTGTATATGAAGAAAAGAGAATGAGAAATGAATACACGTGATCGTCTCAACCCTGAAAAAACAGCAAATTTAAAAGAGGCCTCAGACTTTAACCTTTTTTTCAGTATTGAATATCCTGAATATCCTTGAATATCCTTATTTTGAACGAAGGTGTGTAATTCAATGCACAGTGACGTGATAGGGGATGAGAAACTACTGAGGGATTTATAAATAGATAAAATCCAGTCTGTCACGTTTTACAAAGATGGACTGCATCCAACCTGAACACACACCTGACAAATGATGACTATTCTAATTATCACCTGTGATAAATCTTCATTCATCAAGTATTCATTTATAAAACTGTCACCACACTCTAACTCTGGTACCGTCACAGGTGTTCGTTTTGTCATCAGGTTGGAAGAAATACAGGGTGTCCCAAAAAAAACCTGATATTATTTGAGGTGTCTATATCGGAGTGACTACATTATCAGGAGAAATGATACTTTATAGGATTTATTTTGGACATGAAATGTTTTATTCTACAAATTTCATACAAAAAATTGTGGGGGATGGTAATTTTATAATGTTCCAAAGTTATTACAAATGTTCAATGCGAACTTGGTTTACTATTTCTTCTGAAACTGCTGGCCGTCCAGATCCTTCTTTCCGACACAAACAGCCTTCCTCTTGAAACTTCTTATGCTACGTCCAAATCTGCTTTCCTGTTGATACTTGTTTATGAAATTTTCTAACAAATTCATGTTGCACATTCACATTTGACTGAGTTTGGGCATACTTTAATACACATAACGCCTTTTCTGTTGCAGTAAACGGCATGTCTATTCCTGAAAGCAGAGCGAGAGAGAGAGAGAGAACGATAGATAGAACGATAGATAGAACGATAGATAGAACGATAGATAGATAGATAGATAGAACGATAGATAGATAGAACGATAGATGGATAGAAAGATAGATAGAACGATAGAACGATGGATAGAACGATGGATAGATAGAACGATAGATGGATAGAACGATAGATAGAACAATAGATAGACAGACAGATAGATAGATAGATAGATGGATAGATAGATAGATAGACAGACAGACAGACAGAGCGATAGATAGAACAATAGATAGACAGACAGACAGATAGAACGATAGATAGAACGATAGATAGATAGATAGAAAGATAGAACGATAGAACGATGGATAGATAGAACGATGGATAGATAGAACGATGGATAGAACGATAGAACGATAGAACGATAGAACGATAGAACGATAGATAGATAGATAGATAGATAGATAGATAGATAGATAGATAGATAGATAGATAGATAGATAGATAGATAGATAGATAGATAGATAGATAGATAGATAGATAGATAGATTCGCGTATCTTGTTGTGGAGCAGCTCAATGAGCGCAGTCATTAAAAATGATTACACTTTTTTGAGCAAAAAGAGCAAAAAAAATTTAAACTAATTATTAGGAGGTGAAATGATGTCAAATTTTGTGGGACACCCTGTACTCTGTCTACAGATAAATGTTAAAACAGTGTCTCCATGGTTCGTTTTCCAGGTTACATCCACTACCAGCCGTCGAAGGACCGTGTGAGGCCCCACCTGCTGGAGATGCTGGTTCAACTTCCTCCCAACTCCGTCACCGAGGTCACGGTGCAGTTTGAGAGGGCGCTGCTCAAATGGACCGAGTACACACCGGATCCAAACCACGGCTTCTACGTCGGGTACGTATCAGGGAGTGTTTTTATCCAGACGGTGTCGATGGGTGGAAAAGTGGTGTAAAAATACATTTTCTTTTTCTTTCCAAATGACCTGAATATATTTCTGTATGTTTAGGTCTTCAGTCATCAGCGCTCTTGTACCAAGTATGGTTGCCATGGATACAAACAATACGAAGGAACGTCCTCTTTTCAGCAGCTTGTGAGTACATAATGTTTCTCACTTCTCATCACCTCGGTACATGATGTGGGGGAATATAGCGATCAGCATTTCCATCTGTTCATCATCATTTTGTTTCTGGAGCGTAACAGAAAAATCATTCACATGTGACCCCCGTGTGGATTTAATATAATGTTAACGTTTATAATTTGGCTTAAAATGGATCAAAGTGGTTAAATCTGCTTTTTATTGGGTTGCCACCTGTCAGAGTAAAATATACAAGAAGAATATGATATATTAGTTGGATAGGAAAGATAGTGCAGTGTTTAACAAACATTTATGTTTGTCCCTTGGCTGTTTATTGTAAAGCGTCTTTGAGTACTTAGAAAAGCGCTATATAAAACCAATGTATTATTATTATTATTATTATTATTATTATTATTATTATTATTATTTAAGAAATGTCACCAAAGCTGTGAGAAATATTTAAGAAAGGCATCAGACACAGCATACAGAACGGGAAAATTTTGTGTAAAAGATGCAGCACAAAAACAACATTGAAAATATGTAACACGATGAGTACAACGTAAAGAAGCAGTGAGGCACGATGAGATGAAAAGACATCATTAGTTTAGACCTGGGCTGTCAAACACATCCAGCAAAGGGTCCAGTCCAGCCCATCAGATGAATTTGTATTGTATTATATTATATCAAATGGAACTGTATTGATCCTTTGGGTAAAACCCTTAGGAAATTGAGGTTCCAATAGCAGCAAAACAACAAAAAAAATTTAAATAATCATACTATTTTATTGCAGTGCACATACTGTATTTCTGTACTTCATACATAATGTGGATGCACATATTCTTTAATGTTTTTATTAGGGCTGTCAAAATTAACGCATTAACACAGATTAATCCATCATCATGATTAATCTGAGTAAAAATTTTAACACAATTAGCCCATCTGCAGCACAGAATGACTCGGAACATCTCTGCCAATGCATTTGGGTCAGTTTGTTCAAGTAGAGTTAGCATCACACATGAACAAATGGGCAGTTGATCTGGTACTGACAGGCAGCAGAACCAACCCATAAAGATGGAAGACACTAAACAGCACACTGGCTCTGGATGGAAATGTGAGGACAAAAAAAAACAAGAAGGAACAGTTGTTTTGTGTTGTTTTGTTGAAACGGTTGAGGGTGTTTAATAAACACCTGAAGTGCATATATAGTCCCTTCTTTCTTGAGTCTGTTCACTTATGCAAAATGAAACGCAATTAATATAGATTAAAAATGAATGATATTTAATCAAACTTAATCCACGGCAACCCTGTGATTAATCTGATTAAAAATTAAAGTAATTTGATGGCACTAGTTTTTATATTGATATACATGTTCTTGAGTGTTTTTATATTTTTTCTATCTAGCCGAGAACTACCTGTAAACAACTTTTGTTTTCTGCACATAATGACAATAAACATTCTTGTATCTTGAATGTTATAAAATGCAAAGATTACACTGAAGACGTTAACAGTCAGTGGTGTCAGACTCATTTTAGTTCAAGGGTCACATACAGTCCAATTCGATCTCAAGGGGGTCGGACCACAAAAATACTCCCATAATTACCTGTAAATAATGATAACTCCAAATTTTTCTTTTCTTTTTTTTTTTTGTAAGGGTAAAAAAAGTAAAAGGGCATGAAAATGTTTATATTCACAAGCAATCACAAAAAAGGGGATAACGTAATGGAAAATGTGTTGTACTGTGTGACTGATAAGTGTAGCCTTATCCCTAGGCAGGAGTAGAACATGATGCCCCAGTAAGTTTTGTTATGTCCTGTGTGCTTTGGTCCAAGGACTGGACACCATAAGTTTCTTAAAGCGCCTCATCCATGTTTTATCTATGTTTTATCTTGTGCATAAAAAGCTTACGTTGAGGGAAAGCCCAATGAGATCGCTTCACTCGAATTTATCTGTGTGGTTGTATCTGCTCTTGTGCAAGATCATGAATAGTTCACAAAAACAGCTCTGACTCTGAAGATTCTTTTATTTAAGAGACAAAGACACCATGTACAACCTGAAATGTCTTAAGAAAAATAAGTGCAATTTGAACAATGTTCTGCCTGTTACTAAATGTTTTGTGTCTTTGTTGATCCACTGTGATCTATAAGTTGTAATGCACATGTGTACACAGCAAAAATCAAAATCTTACCAAGTTTATTTTTCTCACTTCAAGTTTAAATATCTCATCACACTTAAAATAAGACATAATCGCCTAAAGAGTAACTTTTCACTGAGATATAAGAACTTATTTTTAGGCAATAGATCTTGAAAATCTTGGGATAATTTTCACTTGTTCCATTGGCAGATTTTTTTTCTTGAATTAAGCAAAAAAAATCTGCTAATGGAACAAGTGAAAATTATCCCAAGATTTTCAAGATCTATTGCCTAAAAATAAGTTCTTATATCTCATTGAAAAGTTACTCTTTATGTGATCATGTCTTATTTTAACTGTGATGAAATATTCTGACTAGAAATGAGAAAAATACACTTGGTAAGATTTAGATTTTTGCAGTGTAAACGATAAACTGATGCAGAATATTGTTAAAATTACACTTATTTTTTGTAAGAAATGTTAGGTAGTTTGTGGTTGTTGATGGTATTTGGCATTTTTTCACAAGGATAGTTTGTAAATATGAACATTTTCAAGTAATTTTACTTTTTGAGTTTGGAATTTTCATATTTATAGTGAGTTTAACAGTTTGGGAACCCTTGCTTTAAAACATAGAGAAAACTTTGGATTTGACATTATTTATAGGTTACTTTATTATTTTACTGGTCGGACCTACTTCAGATCATATTGGGCTGAATGTGGCCCCTGAACAAAAATGAGTTTGACATCTCGGATCTAAATGTTTGTTCATTTATTTATTTTGAATATTTGCAATAAACTCAAACAACAAAAGAATTATATAAAAAAGAAAGTAAACCATTCGAGAAGTAGCGGGATGAAGTTTAATTTCTAATCTCCCGCCCCCTTACTCCATCCTTCCCCTACCCTAAATTCCTATGTCCAATTTTTTTTTTTTTTTTTTTTTTTTTTTTTGATTTAGTGATTTATTCCGAACATGCAATGAAATTTAACATATATGCGAACTAGCAAAACATACATAATAATACAAATATCAATAATCATAACAATCTTAGACTGAAGAACAGCACAATAGTTCCATTTACAAGCCCCGAAAAAGGGGTGGGAAGAAGTGCAACTTATTTAGTCTCACCCCCTCTCCCTAAAATATTATTAATAATGTATATGTCCCCCTTCCTTTTACATCACTCTTTTATATTTATATATCTATACACACACACACTCATTTGTCCATATACACATACATACGTTTATACATATACACACAACATACAAGTACACATGCACGCATACAAATATACATATAATCTTTTACCAATGCGTTTCTTAGTTGTGCTGGCAAATAAATAATAACTAACTCAAAGAAAGAAACATATACTTAAACAACAGTGAACATATGGTGACAGTTAATTACTTATGTTCCATAAGTACCTCAAAAATCTTACACGTCAGACTAAATTCCTTTTTTTGTTCAAAATGTTTTTTAATACATATTGAGTCACAGAAAATTATAATACAGTCATTGTTTTTTTTTTTTGTTTTTTGTTTTTAAACCCAAACCCATGAACATTCCCACCCCGTTGCACCAAAAAAAAAAAAGATTATTGACAATAAGAAAAATAAATAAATAAGGAAAACAGATATTAGTCACAGACTTGTATTAATAAGACTATTGTGGAATAAGTGAGGGATCTACCTTTTTATGCGATTTAGAACAAGTTGCCAGGTACTGAAAAACTTCTTGGCACATCCTCTTATAGAATATCTGATTTTTTTTCCAATGTTAAATGATGTAAAAGATCTAGAAACCAAGATTTGAATGTTGGAGGTTGTTTATCTTTCCATTTTAGTAGTATTAGTCTACGAGCTAGAAGAGTTGTGAAGGCAATTAGATTTGTAGAGTTTTGGTTAAAATGAAAAGAATGTGATGTAATGCCAAATATTGCAATTGTTGCCTCAGGTTCAATAGGAGACCCCATTACATCAGAAATAAATTTTAAATATAGACTGCCAAAAGTTTTTCAGTTTTGAACAAAACCAGAACATATGAGACAGTAAGTAAGTAAGTAAGTAAAGCTTTATTTAAATAGCACTTTTTAAAACATGTTACAAAGTGCTTCACATAAAGGAGAGATAGATAAGAACAAATAGGAAAGATAAGAATAAGAAAACAGTTTCAACATCCAGATACAAACTTTCTGGCACAAGCAACACATACTGAACGAACACCATGGCCACATATGTCACAAACAACCCCTAAGACAGACCCATAACCAACACTTAATACACCAATACACAGACACAATATAGATGTAAACAAACCTCCATACACAAATACAGGGTGACACAAAAAAACGGGAACTTTTTAACAATCCAATAAAACCAAGAGTGATGGAAGAAAAAATTTTTATTCATAGTAATTGAAACCTTAAAACATGCCATTTAAGAAACAATGATGGAATTTTCATTTTTTAAAAATTACTTCCTGTAGATGGCGTCCTCCTGTACGAATGTATTCTTGAAATCTGCTGTTGAGATTCCTCATTGACCGCTGCAACATCTCACCTGGGATATTGTGATACTGTGTCTCTTCAAAGTTATTAATCCAACATTTTATTGCGTTTTGATGGAACAGCACCATGACATCCTAAGTTGTAAAAACGTCGGAACTCCCTTTCAAACTATCACCGTTTTTATAAAACATTTTTATGGCTAACACACGCTATTGCCTGTTCCACTGATCCATGGTTACTAAAATGGGGGTGTGTTTACTTGCTCAAGGTCACTGTCTCGCAGTGCTGCCACTTGCTCGTGTCTGCCAATACGCACTTCAAAAATTCCCGTTTTTTTGGGTCACCCTGTATATGCGTACACACACACACACTACACTGTCCTGATTTAATGAAATGCTTGTTTATAAAAGTGTGGCTGGTTCATATCAGACTAAATTCTGACTATGCATAAAACACAAATTTGCTGTACATATCAAGTGTTTCATTCTGTGGAGATGAATACTACAATCATTTCCCATCATCCTCTAGTTTCCCGTGTAAAGAGGAGTCCAGCTACTTTGTTCGCATCTACACCGAGCCCCTGCTGGTCAACCTGCCGACCCCAGACTTCAGCATGCCCTACAACGTCATCTGCCTGACCTGCACTGTGGTGGCTGTGGGCTACGGCTCGCTGTACAACCTCCTGACCCGGAGTTTCCAGATTGAAGAGCCAAACCCACGACTGGCTAAGAGGATAGCCAACGTCATCCGCAGACTGAGGGGGGTGCCGCCCCTCGCCTGAGGCCGGACGCCGGGGACAACTGGGTCCGCTTTTAGAAAGGAAGCGCTCCTTTTGGTGCAACCGCTGGTAAATATGTGATATTCAGGGAAGGACTAAGTCAAGCACTGGGGACGAATGTTGGTAAAACACTGAGCTTGTTTGTGTCAGATGGAGGAAGAGAAAATGTGTTTGTGCGCTCAGATTTTGCCTGCTACGGACATGAACCGAAGGCGTTTATCTGATTGGATGGAAAATACGAGCTCTGTTAATGTTTTAGGAAACCAAAGTTGTGAGGCAGTTGTGTTGGAACATCATCGGATATTTGGTTGTTTTTGTTTTGTTTTTTTGGGTGTTTGAACCCCATCACAAAACGAAGGTTCTGAGGTCACTGTGAGGAAACTGAGAAAATAGAATTGAATAGATCTTTATTGTCACTATCACAGGTAGAGCTGCAACCGATTAATCGATTAGGTGTTTGAATCCTATGCAAAAATTCACGATTCGATTAATCGACTCGAATTGAGTGAAGGGGAATGTTCTATTGCAGTTTTCCTGAATTGAAGCTTCTTTGTGCGTCACAATAAGCGTCCGTGTGAAACACAACAGTGGAACCAATGTTTAACAGCAGAGAAATGAAGGAAACAAAGCTTTGATTCAAGAGAATTGTGGTTGAATAATTTTTTTTGGATCACTTTGAGTCGATTAATCGGTTGCAGCTCTAATCACAGGAACAATGAAGATCAGTTTAGCGGCTCAGTTCAATTTAGCAGCAAAACACTTGGTGCAAAAGGGACAATAAAATAAAATACGAATATCACAGTGTTAAGAGAAGTGGATGGGCTTCAGAATAAAAAAATATTCATACACATGCTACTGAAGTAATGCTAGAACTCTGAAATGAACGAAATAAACAGAGAGAATATACAAAAGCTAACTATACTACAGATGAGAGATGTGTACAACGAATAGGATATATACAGGTAGAAGTTAGGTGCATGTGTTGTGGCTATTGCACTGAGGTAAGGTGAGTATTGCACTGTCCAAAATGAACTTTTAACAAAAATGAGCCTTGTTTGGTGCAAAAAGACCCCAAACCTTCTTGTGTTTTACAACATTACAGATGAAGGACTATCACTGAAAGTGTCCGAAACAGGCTTATCGGAGCCAGCAGATATTACATTTAGAAATATTTTAGCTTTTTAAAACGTCACACCTTCATCTTGGCTTATGAAATCACTCAAAGTTCTGTGTTGTGGAAAAATCAGAAGCAGCCAAAACACAACAAAATGTACCCAGATGTGTTTGGTTTTCATTAACTTCGTAGCGCGGTAATCCAAGTTCTGCGTCTCTGATAAAAATAAATAAACCTGAGACTGTACGGGCAGAAATAACAGAAATCCTTAAATGTGTTAATTCATCAAAAGATGCATTTATTCTCTTTGGGTTTTAATACTTGAAGTGTTTAATTTTCAGCTGATGTATTTTCTTTTATTTATTTGTGGGTTTGATTTATACACAAGGGATCATGTGTTTTTATATAAGAGCTTATTTTACCAAAACTTTACTTTGCACTCCATCGGATGCATTCTTGAATGTTAAATGCCATATTCTGCACATCTCTAACAAATGCCTCTTGATTTAAGTTAAGTCATTCACTCATCAGATCAATGCACTTTAAAGGGGTTCTATGTAGTACTGATATTCCAAACTTTCAATAGTAGGGGGAAGTCTCACACCAGAACACACTTAATTCTACCAAAACCAACGAATCAATACGATATATCCACAGCTCATTTTTTACGCACATCTGTATTGTGATAGCATCAAATTTTCTTCTTTAAACTAAAACTCATTGATGCTTATTTTGACAGTTTGTCAAAATAACAGTGATTCATCTTCACATATTGCATCAGCTGATAGTTTACATTATAGCTCTGTTAGCTTAGCTCTGTTTTTAGACAGAAAACAACCACAGTAAAACCACAAATCACCTGTTTTCTGTTCGGTTTGTGTTGTCAGTCGCAGAACTAAAGTTCTGTTTCAAATCCAGCAAAGATAATAACATCCCATTATAAATTCTATACCTTCATGAGCCTCATAATCAAACTCACCTGTATAGAAGAAACACTGATATTTTAGCAACAAACTCCATTATTTACATTTACAGCTGTGACCAGTGGAGAAAACAATGGCTTCTATTTGTATCACTTCTTTTCTTTGACTCTAAAAGTTGTTTCTTAATGGTTCTCATCCAATCTGGCCACATTCTGATGCTCACTACTCCCTCTAGTGGTCACATAATTCCCCATCACTGGAAGCATTCAGTTCATATCTATACAATCCAACAGCTCTTTATTATAAACACTGATGATAATTAATGGTATTTTTTTTTTTTTTTATTATTTGATAGTAGAAATACTGTATATGTCGGCTTCCTGATAAAACATGCTTTTGTGACTTTTGGCAAATTTTACAGGAGAAACAAAAAACTGTTTACATAACAGGAAACTGTGAAATATGACCAAAAAATATCTGTTCCTTTAATGTTGGTACTTACAATGCAATGTAAACAACTTTCACAGGAGACTGAAATTTAAAGCTATAAATAGGGGAGATAGCAGGTTTTTATTCCCATCCAAAAATGTCATTTAGCAGGTTTTATCAGGAAGCTGACGATATAGTACCTTTTAAGTAAATTAATGATTTTTAGAACATAACTAATATTTCCAACATATTTACATCAAACTGAAACTAAACACTGTTAAATATATTTTCTGCTTTATATATAAATAAATGTATCCCTTTACTCTCAATAATGCATCTATAAAGACATAGACATGCAAGACCCTTGACTTGGAGATTAATCCATAATGATAATTTTAGGTAATTTCTTTTTTTAGAAAATAATAATAATAAACTCCATTATTTACATTTACAGCTGTGACTAGTGGAGAAAACAATGGCTTCTATTTTTATCACTTCTTTTCTTTGACTCTAAAAATTGTTTCTTAATGGTTCTCATCCAGTCTGGTCACTTTCTGATGCTCACTACTCCCTCTAGTGGTCACATAAATCCTCCAGCCTGTCACTGGAAACATTCAGTTCATATCTATACAATCCAATAGCTCTTTATTCTAAACACTCTAATGATAATTAATGGTATTTATTTTATTATTTGAAAGTAGAAATACTGTGTATAGTACCTTAAAGTAAACTAATGATTTTTTTTTACACTTAGTTTTTATTAGTTATTTATCATTTTGTTATAACAGAACATAACAACAACAAACAACAATCGGCAATAGATAATAGTCACAATCTAATAGTAAAGATAATTTAGGTTACTGTTATGAAATAGCTATCAAGTTACACAATTCAATTTTTAGAGCAGCAGTTTATATAGTAAACTAATGATTTTAAGAACATAACTGTAATATTTCCAACATATTTACATCAAACTGAAACTAAATACTGTTAAATATATTTTCTACTTTCTATATAAATAAATGTATCCCTCTACACTCAATAACGCATCTATAAACACAAAGACATGCAGGACCCTTGACTTGAAGATTAATCCATAATATGATACTTTAAGGTAATTTTTTTTAGAAAATAATAATAATAAAGTCGATTATTTACATTTACAGCTGTGACTAGTGGAGAAAACAATGGCTTCTGTTTTTATCATTTCTTTTCTTTAACTGTAAAAGTGGTTTCTTAATGGTTCTCATTCCATCTAGTCACGTTCCGACATTTGGTCTGTGGTGTTAGTTTTTCGTCAGTGTGATTCACTACTGCTTCTAGTTGTCAGATGAATCCACCATTGGGAATAAATTCAGTTCATATCACTACAACCCAATACATACACTAATTTTTCTAAAACATTATAATGATACTTAAGGTTATTTTTTTTACATTATTGAAAGTGTCAACACTGCATATAACCCCTTTAAATCACTCACCAGTTTAATGCAGTTAAATGTGTCTTATAGGAAATTGAAGTTTATGATGGAAAAATGCTTTTTTTTTTTTTTTTAAGAAATGTCATGAACTATTTTTTCTGAACGTTTTAAGTGAGAACACTATCTTTTGTTATGCTTCTCCTCAGAGGTCTGCTCTGTTCCACTGTAAAAGAAAAAAAAAAAAG
Source organism: Sphaeramia orbicularis (assembly GCF_902148855.1). NCBI lineage: Eukaryota > Metazoa > Chordata > Actinopteri > Kurtiformes > Apogonidae > Sphaeramia > Sphaeramia orbicularis. The sequence continues at coordinate 12,527,534 of NC_043963.1, read as the reverse complement.
CAAAGATACTGTGAATGTTTGAAGCGGTACTTTGTGGAAACCTAAGTGTTTGTTACTACCTTTTCAATAAATTGACACCTTTAAGCTATTTTTTGTTCAGATTTGTATATTATGAAAGAAGGTGCAGAGTTTTAAAGTGCACCGGGGCTCTATTACTTCCCACTGAGTGCACACATTTTTTGAGTAAACAAACTTGGCCTCACTTCTGGCATGCTCCGAGAGAACAAACACAGAAGTCTCTGTATTTGGCCGGTCACTGATTCTCACCCCGGCATGTTTGGCTGCGGCGAGAAACAAAAACAAAGGGAAAAAGCTGCATTCCACACAAGTGATGCTCATAACGGGTATGTTTTCTCTCCAAGTAGGTATAAGCAGCCAGAAAACACAACACCACTCTGCTGACTCAGACTGGGGAAGATAGGTTTCATGAGGCTGCATCATCAATAATTAAGCAGCATGGGCAGTTTATGCCAGATATGTACTTTCTTTACAATTACACTTTTTAGTCTAAACTATAAAACCTATATCTGCAAGTAATCAATACTAGGGAACAAATTAACCCATAAAGACCCAGTGGTACTTCTGTGGCAGTTTCTATTTAACCTTTCTTAAGTGATTTATCTCCATATATCATAATATTACCCTTTATATTTTGGGTTTATTCAATGAAAATTAGGTATTTCTTATATTTAATTTACTGATCATATACTTTAATCATCATGATAAGATTACATTTAAAGGTTATTATATCAAAAACACAGAAAACTTAACCCATAAAGACCCAAACATCCACCATCGACCAAAAACATCTAATGATCTAAACCCAGGGTGTCAAACTCATTTTAGTTCAGGGGCCACATTCAGCTAAATTTGATCTGAGGTGGGCCGGACCAGTAAAATAATAGCATAATAATATACAAATAATGTCAACTCCAAACTTTTCTCTAGGTTTTACAGTGAAAAAAGAAAAATTACATTATGAAAGTGTTTACATCTACAAACTATCCTTTCAAACAATGTGAATAACATGAACAAATTGAAAAAAAAAAAAGTAAATTTAACACTATAATGCTTTAGTTTATCATTTCCACATGTACATTATAACTTACAGATCACAGTGGATCTCCAAATACACAAAATATTTAGCAACAGGTGGAATGTTGTTAAAATTGTACTTACTTCTCTTAAGACGTTTCAGGTTGTTCATATTTGTTCAGGTTATTCAGATTTTTTGCAAAATTATACTTTGTTTTCATGTAAATACATGAAAACATTTACATTTGCAAAGAGAAAGTTTTGGAGTTGTGAGTATTTATAGGTTATTATGAGACTGAACTGGTCTGAATATGGAACCTGAACTAAAAGGATTGTTAATATCTTAGTGTAATTTTTGCATTTCACAAATTCATCCCAGGGAGGGGCCGGACAGGACCCATTGGCGGGCCGGATCTGGCCCTCGGGCCGCATATTTGACATCTGTGATCTAAACTGTTGATCCACTAATCCTATCAACACATGTAAATAATTGGTGTAAAATACAGTTTGTCATCTTTTCATGGTCACCAGATATGACCTATTTGGACGTTCAGAGGCTCTGTAGTTACCATGGAAACACTGTCATCTTCTATAACATTGATTCATCAGTTAAACCCATGGAGTTGGATCAATGACAGTGGATGGACACACTGAGTTTATGTTCAGTTAATGCTGTATTTTACAAAAAAAAAAAAAAAAAGTCACCTTTTCTTCATTTTTTCCTGTTTTGATACAATAACCTTTGACTTTACTCTGAGCTTTTATGAATATCTTCATGATCAGTCAATGAAACATAGGGAAATAGATTATTTTTACTGGAAAAATGCAAAATTCAGTAGATAATATATAATAATTGGTGATAAATCACTTAGGTAAGGTTAAAAATTCATTTGGAAACTGCCACAAAAGTCCTTATGGGTTAAGAAAAAAGTGACTTTTTCAGCCAAATCTATCATTAACTGAACATAAATCAAATGTCTCCATCCACTGTTATTGATCCAACTCCATGGGTTTTACTGGTGAACCAATGTTGTAGAAGATGACAGTGTTTCCATGGTAACTACGGAGCCTCTGAACATCCAAATGAGTCATATCTGATGACCATGAAAAGATGACAAACTGCATTTTACACCGATTATTTCAACATATTGATAGGATTAGTTGTTTTAAAGTTCTTAAACATTTTAGATCAGTAGATGTTTTTGGTCACCAGTGGATATTTGGGTCTTTATGGGTTAAACATACATTCTATACATATGCAGAGATGCTATTTAAAGCGTTTTTCCATCAGACTTTCTTGGCCACCTCTTTAAATACTTTGCCTGTAACCACTTTCCATCCCTGGCATATTTCATCAGTTGTTTTTGCAGCCAAGCTCTCACCTAAAAAGCCCATAAAAAAAAGCGAGACCTCTGAAACTTGAGACCTGTATATATATAAAACCACCAAGGTGATAAATGCACCACACTTTTTCTGGGTTCTGGCAAATATTTATTGGCTGAAATACAGAGTAAATCAATCTGCTTCTTGCCCTCTCACCCAAAAAGCTCTCAGTACAAGGAACAGTACACCTCTAATCCATTTAAGCAGCAGTGGGAAGAGAATATAGTAGACACTACAGTGACTAAAACAGACAAAACTAAACATTATTAACTGAAATATAAGATTTTTTGAGCTTTAGCCACAAAAACAGTAAATACTAAAGACTTTGATCAGCATATGGTCACAGACTCAAAGCACATGCACTGCAAAAATCCAAATCTTTCCAAGTGTATTTTTCTTATTTCTAGTCAAAATATCTAATCACATTTAAAACTAGAAGCATTCGGAGAGCGCAGACCTCCGCCAAGGCTGATCAGTGCCCCCCCCCGTGGGCCCCCCCACCCCCGATCACCACCAAAATTTAATCATTTCTTCCTTATCCCATTTCCAACAAACCCTGAAAATTTCATCCAAATCTGTCCATAACTTTTTGAGTTATGTTGCACACTAACGGACAGACAAACAAACAAACAAACAAACCCTGGCAAAAACATAACCTCCTTAGCGGAGGTAATAAGACATAATCACCTAAAGAGTAACTTTTCAGTGAGATATAAGAACTTATTTTTAGATAATAGATCTTGAAAATCTTATTTCAAGAAATCTTACCAAGATAATTTTCACTTGCTCCATTGGCATATTTTTTTTTTTTTTTTTTTAGCTTGAATTAAGCTAAAAAAAAAAATAAAAAAAAAAAAAATCTTAAATTAAGTTCTTATATCTCACTGAAAAGTTACTCTTTAAGTGATTATGTTTTATTTTAAATGTGATGAGATATTTTGACTAGAAATGAGAAAAATACACTTGGTAAGATTTAGATTTTTGCAGTGTGTTCCTGAGTTAAACCTTGACTCACAATTTGTTAATGAAATATATGTTGTGTTTGCATGACGAGTACAGACAAAGTAATTATTTGTATGTTCGTAAACTTTATTTTACATCAGTTGATCAACATTTTGTGCAATTAAAACTGAAAAATGGTGACACTTTCTTTGGATAGTCCAACAACACAGAGCTTACTTATACAAATGTAATATTGCTGCATACACTGACTGACTTTATGCGTTAAATATGACAAATATGCTAATTTTTTATCCAAAAATTGTGCTGAAATCAGAACCTATGTAATTTTGTTGTATAGTACGCATAAAATATGGTTCATAAGCTGTTGAAATCTTAAAAATATAGATAGAAGTCTGTGCCCAGGCTGCAACTACGGATAATTTTCACTGTTGAATAATCTGTTTATTATTTTTTGATTACATTAGCAACTGTGTGGTCAACAAAACATTGTGATAGTGCTTCTCAAAGCCCAAATGATGACCTCCAATGTGGTCCATGATGTAATGACATTTAATTGAGTGTCATAGAGGAGGAAAAAACAGAATTTGTGCTTTTTGTACAAATAAAACCCAAACCATTTATTAAAGCAGATTGTATTAAAGAACAGTCGAAAACTAATTAACTGATTGTTGCATCTTTAATTTTTAATTTTTCTGTCCAAACAAAGAGTACAAAAGCGTCCCAATGTGGAGTTTAAATGATACAAGAAGATGAAACAAAACCGAATATATCTAGTGCTTAAAATAAATCAAACAAGTGCACATTGGGATACCAGGTGCTGCTGAATCAGCAGGGTTCACTGCAGGCGTGGCCACAGGTCGTCTTGCAGCACTTCTGCTCTCCAGGACACTGGCCGTCATGGTAGCAGTATTCTGCACACATGGGGGTTCCCTGAGGTGAAGGGCAGCGACCCCGCTTCACTGAAACACCAAAGACAAGGAGAGACTCAGATATGCAAACGTGAAGGAACACTGGTAATTATTCTGTATACCAGTGGTTCCCAACCTTTTTGGGCTCATGACCCCATTTTAACCCTTTCATGCATGAACTATGACAACCTTCGTCAAGACTTTTTTCTTGAGTGTTTTTATTCCTCCTTAGGCATGAAAAAAACAATGTGATTGAGTTTTTTTTTTCTTTTCATGGAGTTACATAATGTCCATGCATTTAATTTTTGAAGTAAAGAAACGTGTTTAAAACCCAATAACAGAAAGTGAGATGAAAACAATGAAATAAAAACATTTTTAATGCAGCTAATCTGATGTTTTCTCAGATTTTAACATCTAATGTTAGTTATTGCTCACTTCATGGAGATAATATGCAAAAAAAAAATCTTTTTGTCAAACAAATAACAATTGATTTACACTCAAACATGTTAGTGCAGATCAGGTTTATCAAGAACAGCAAAGTTACCGTAATGGTATGAATGTCAGTGTATGAGATGGTGCATAAGTGTCCACTGTGTTGGCTGATATGGAGCTAAAACAACAAAACCCATGAATATACAAAAGAACAGCTGGAGAAGAACTGTCCACTGGAGTTACCACTGTGCATGAAAGGGTTAACATCACAAATTTCTGGCGACCCCAGACATTCAAAACGGAGGCTTTTTTTTAAATATAAAATTAAATTGTTTTTGATCATGTAATAGTTTGCTATACTATGTTGCAAAAAAATATTAATTTTAGATGACATTTAGGCTATATAATGTATATTAGTATGGATAGAGGCCTTTATTTACAAGGCTGCAAATAAATACTGAACAAACAATAACACAAACTATGAATTATGAAAGAGCTGCAGCATCTGAAACTGACCACAATGAACATTTGAAAGATACACAGGACCACAGTGCTTCAGTTTCAGTTTGTCATTTCTTTTATGTATTGTGATTCTCTCTCTAAACCAGGAGTGTCAAACTCATTTGAGGTCAGGGGCCAAATTCAGCCAAATTTGGTGTGAAGTGGGCCGGACCAGTAAAATAATAAATTAATTCTATATAAATAATGTCAACTCCGAACTTTCCTTACATGGTGAAAATGTTAACATCTACAAACTGTCCTTTAAAACAATGTGAATGACATGAACACCCAAAAGTTTAAGAAAAATAAGTGCAATTTTAACAATATTCTGGCTCAGTTTATATTGACGTCATATTCATTACAACTTACAGATCACAGTGGATCTACAAATACACTAAATATTCAGTAACAGGCAGAATATTATTAAAATTACACTTATATCTCTTAAGACATTTCAGGTTTTTCATATTTGTTCAGGATTTTTCCGTTTTCGGTGAAATGATAGTTTGTTTTGGTGTAAATACAGGAACATTACATGAAAATATTTACATTTACAAAGAGAAAAAATTGGAGTTGTAAGTATTTATAGGTTATTATGATCATATTTTTCCAGGTCTGTATGTGGAACCTGAACCCAAATTTTCTGTGATCATAAGTGTAATTTTTGCATTTCACAAATTCATCCTGTGGGCCAAATTGGAACCTTTGGCGGGCCGCATTTGGCCCCCGGGCCGCATGTTTGACACCCCTGCTCTAAACTCACCATATCTTTTTTATTAGTACATTGTTTTTGGTTTTTTTGTTTTGTTTTGTTTTTTTTTTTGTTTTTTACATTTTTATCAGTTACTAAAAATTTCAGGCGTCCCCATTTGATTTCCAGGCGACCTCACGCGGGGTCCCGACCCCAAGGTTGAAAAACACTGCTGTACACTGTTTGTTCCATCTTACCAGTGTAGGGCGCGGTACATGTATGTCCACATCCGTTGAAGCAGCATTTCTCATCATTTGGGCAATCACTATCGTCAGAGCAGAATTCAACACACAGGCCTGCACCCCAGTTCCTGCGAGGACACACTCCTTTTTTGGCTGAAAGAAAAAGAAAGCCGTACAATCAAAGAGACGTCCATCAGCGACAGAGTCTGGAAAATGTGGATTTTAATTGGAAGAGACTTTTTGTGCATTAAGGCTTGACTTTCCAGTTCAGACACTGAAAGAAAATAACAAAGGATTTTAACAACTGCTAGTTTGACAAAAAAAAAAAAAAACATGACAAAAATGACATACTGAAAGCAGGAGGGACGCAAACAGCTCCACAGTCAAAAACACAGCATTTGTGGTTTTCGGGACAGTCTTCATCACATTCACAGCCTTTACGTGATGGGACAACGTTAAGGCGGCGAGGGCAGTGGCCTGGCTTAGGGAGAGTCTCTGAGAAACAAACATTAGAGCAGAAATGGTGAAATGTCTGCGGGTTTTAATTTGCTACAGAAGCCAATGTGGTATTAATGAAATGATGTGGATGAAGGAAAGAAAGAGTTCTATTTTTCTCTGAGGCACACAGACAAAAGCAACATATTAAAACACAAATGACTCATGAAACAAACTTACCTTTTAAGTTTCCATCAGCTCCTTCTACGAAAACCAAGTGCACATTCACAAATACATAAAGTGCTAAAATGAATGCACAAACTGCAGACCAGTGTTTGTCCATGTTAACTTCTTGCAGACTGTGTTGGAACTTGTGTTTGGACGAATATATAAGGACACAACCTGCAGTTTGTAGAGAGAGGATCCAGGGTCCTGGTGCCTGTTGAGTTACTCCAAATCAGTTTTAGCACAGCAACTAAGCTGAGAAAACAGAACAAACAGTGCTAAGGTTTCTACCATTCATAACCATCTTCAGTAAACAATGATAAGTACAGAAGCCAAGAACAGCTGTGGATTTATGTATTATTTTATGGTCGTTATATTGGGTTTTCTGTTGGGTTTCTGTAAATTGGCTTAGAGTCTGGTTTTGACCAACTCTATATATAAAGTGTCATGAGATAACTTGTTGTGATCTGGCGCCATATAAATAAAATTTGACTGATTGATTGATTGATTTGATTGGTTTTCCCCTGTAAGTCACTTTGGAAAAAAGCGTCTGCCAAATGCATAAATAAAATGTAAATATTGAAGGTTCTTGAAGGCTGCGGTGTGGAGGATGTGGTACCTGCTCACATCTGAGTTCTGTATATGGTTCTTTATTAAAAAATAATGAAATAAATTAATTCGTTATCTCGAGAAAACAACCATAAAATTATATGTAAATCCATGGCCTTTCTCGGCTTCCGTATATGAGTGTATGTTGACAAAATAAATAATAGATATTTGAGATACATATATATTTAATATAGAAATAATATATGTCCAAACAGTTTCAAAAGTGTATAGTTTTAGTGAAATTCTATCATTAAAAAAACATTTCGGCATTGTAGTGCTCCACAAAACTGGAACTGGAAAACTGGAAAACTGGTACAAATTAATGCTAATGCTACTTCTAACGCTAATGCTAATGCTAGCTGTTGTGTGTATTGGGATAAGTAAGATGCAGAGACCGTGGGATTGCACCTACTCACATATATTTTGGATTGATTTGAATAATTTTACAAACACCAAAATTGACCCGTCATGTAAATTGAACTTTCAACATATTTTATTTGGCCTTTCACAAATTGATAAAATAAATCCAGAAAAAAAATATTATCAACCTTTTTGTTATTTTTTGCCAAATTTCACATTCATTGCATTAAATTTGCACACCAGTATCCAAACATTATTGTTTTTACAGCCCTTTTCTCCAAAGATTTAGACAATTTAAAGAACCTCATAAATTCTAAAGCAAATAAAATCAAAAAACTAGGTCAAGTGTATAATCTTATTTTATTTATTCATTTTTTTTCTGAACCCGCTTTATCCTCACTAGGGTCATGGGGGTCGCTTGGAGCCTATCCCAGCTACATAGGGGCGAAGGCGGGGTACACCCTGGACAAGTCGCCAGTTCATCACAGGGCTGAACATACAGAGACAAACAATTACTCTCACATTCACACCTATAGGCAATTTAGATTAACCAATTAACCTATCAGTGCATGTCTTTGGATGGTGGGAGGAAGCCGGAGTACCCGGAGAGAACCCACGCAGACACGGGGAGAACATGCAAACTCCACACAGAAAGGTCCCACCCCCCGTCGACTGGTGTTGGAACCAAACCCAGGACCTTCTTGCTGTGAGGCATGAGTGCTAACCACTGCACCACCATGTTGCCATCTTATTTTATTTATATAATTTCTATTTACACCTTGAGCATTTTATATATATATATATATATATATATATATATATATATATATATATATATATATATATATATATATATATATATATATATATATATATATATATATATATATATGTATATTTACTTGTGTTTCTATATATTTGAAATGTAAAATATATTGTGAATTATGAATTTTTTTCTCTCCTTTTTTGATGTATACTATTATGTATATGTACTGTTCAATTGTTCATTGTTCAAAAAAAAAAAAAAAATCAGAAGTTAATTAGGGCTGTGGCTCGTTATTTAAAAAAAAAAAAAAAAAAAAAAAGATGCAGAGACCAAATTTCCCTACAGGGATAAATAAGGGAGGTCTATCTATCTATCTATCTATCTATCTATCTATCTATCTATCTATCTATCTATCTATCTATCTATCTATCTATCTATCTATCTATCTATCTATCTATCTATCTATCTATCTATCTATCTATCTATCTATCTATCTATCTATCTATCTATCTATCTATCCAGTTTTTAGCTTATTTGAAGATGTTAACTTAATAATATCTCCAGGAGATGGCGATATACACCAAAAAACTACAATTAACAAAATTTGCTACAAAAATGTGTCGTTAACGCTTGTATCTTATTTTGAAGGGCTTAACCGGATGTTTATATGGTACATCCGGGTACCTTTATTGAGGTAAAAATGAGTAAAAACAAGATAAAAAGTCCGCAGTTTTGGCTGCGCTATGTTTTTGCGACGGAGGAGGTGGTGGTATCTGAATTTGGACTCTTCCTAGAGCTGGTAAGGACAAATGTGTAAAATGTAAAGTAAATATTTCGTGTCATTTTTTTGGCAGAAAGTTAGCGAGCTACAGTTTCCGGCCCTGTCAATAAACTGTTCACATGCCAGCAATTAAAGTGAAAATTTCTTTTTCTTTTTTTTTTATTTTCTTTTTTAGCTAAACAAGTCCAGGGCCGAGCAGTGTGATAAAATGTTTTAATAGTTTTGCTTACTTTGTTTTTGGATTAATAATAACTGCCATTACAAAGTAGAGGCATAAAGGGTTCACCCATTAACTAGCTAAATTGTCAGGTTCATTCAGTTATCATATAAGCTAAGCTAATGCTACTTGTATTTTGCAGTAAACTGAAGGAAGCAACACAAAATTTGTACTGTTTTCACTCACTGACTAAATAATTGCCATGTAACTGCTCTAATTTGAAGTTGTCTTACTTGAAAATACCTGTGAATAAGTGATAGCTAATGAGGATATTTGGATAGTGTTTGTTTGGATAAGCTAATTATTTGGCAGCAAACTTAAGCTAGCATCACAAAAATATCAGTAAAGTGGGTCATAATGGAGAAAACAGGTGTAATAGATCGGCACTTATGTCATGGCACTTTTGAAGTATTTTTTAAATGCTTTAACCCCACAGTTTTTAATTTTTTTTTTTTTGTAAATGTGTGACTTTTTGCCTCCTAAAATGGACATGTCATACATAAGAGTATTGTTAAATACTTTATTCTGTCAATTCCCAGCCTAATTTGGGGAATTCAAAATTACAGCAATGCATCATATGTTATTAGATCATCATCTTATTTTTTTTAGTCACTGTCTTGTGAGAAGCACACATCTCTAACGCTCAACTTTCATGAGCTCAGATAACCTCCCATATGGATGATTTTTGGTCTTTTCCTGCTGTGTTATATACAAATAAATGTACACATGTATAAGAGACAACATTAACCTGTCTTCCAACTCTCAGCTTTCATAGTTTATTTCTCAAGTGTGGACAGACTCTATACAGATTTGAGGATGCAGTAAAGTCTTTTTTGTGCTATAGCTGTTTAGTTGTTTGGTCAATGATTCTCAGAATGACGACACAGCTGCTTAAGACTGAATTGATTGCTTTTGTGTTGAAACTAGAATCAACAAGATGAATGACTCATTTAGATGTTTGGGGCTGCTATAATTTTATCTGACCACTAGATGTCAGTGGTAGGGTCTGTCTTTGAGGTTGTGCAGCTTTAAATCTTTTTTCAGTATAATACAAGGCTTCATCTGCCCATCTCCTAGTGAGCTGAAGTCAGGTTTACATCCAAAATGTGTCACCAAATGTATTTGTCAAAAATCTGCATAAAAGTGCATTTCTGTTCTGAGTAAAATATAAGACTACAATTAACAATATCCAGACTACAATGGTGTAGCCTGAAAGAAACTGCAAAGTAGTGGTAGGAAAAAGTGTAGCCAGTCAGCATTGGATGGCAATATGTAGGATATATATAAGAACAGTATGACAGTGGTGAGGTGTGACACAGGAGTTTGAGATGGAAGTGGGTGCATCTGAGCCCCTTCTTGTTTGCCGTGGTGAAGGACAGGGTGACAGATGAGGTTAGACTCCATGAACTAGGATGTTTGCAGATGATATTGTGACCTGTACTAAGAGCAGGGAGCAGGTGGAGGAAAACCTGGAGAGGTAGAAGTATGCAATGGAAAGTAGAGGAATGAAAGTCAGTCATAGCAAGACAGAATAGATGTGTGTGAATGAAAGGGAGGGGAGGTAAAACTGAGGATGCTAGGAGCCGAGGTGGAGAAGGGTTTTAAGTATTTGAGGTCAGCTGTTCAGAAGGTTGGGGAGGTTGGATTGGAGGTGAAGAGGAGAGGGTGGAAGAATGTGTCAGGAGTATCTGCAAGAATTAAAGGAAAGATGTTCTGGACAGTAGTGAGACCAGTGATATTGTACGGTTTAGCGATGACTGCATTTTCCAAAAGACTTGAGGCAGAGCTGTAGATGTTGAGGTTTTCTTTGGGAGCTGCAAGGGTGGACAGGATTAGGAAGGAGCAAATCAGAGGGACAGCTCAGGTTGTATGTTTTTGTTACAAACTGTGCACAGTCATATCATGAAATCGCGTAAATATACACCACTTTTAATTGTCATTAATTGACGTGTTATCTGTACACATTATAAGCTTTCCACATGCATGTTCACGCTGCATCAAATAGCCTACCACGCACTGAGGGTTAGGATTAGGGTTAGGGTTAATGTAAACTGGAGATCTTGCCATTGTTGGGTTAGGTTTAGCTTAGGTTTTTATATGTTCTTCAACAGTATAATTCCAACACTGTAAATTGACACGCGATCAAATGGTGTTGAATAACACGCGAAAGGACGAAAATGTGTACATATAGCACGCCAAATGCCGTAAGAACTGGCGTGACATACAACACAATTTCATGAGATCAGTCTCAACTGAGAGAGGCCAGACTGACATGGTTTAGATGAGGGATAATGAATATATAGGCAGAAGAATGATGATGGAGCTACCAGGCAGGAGGCAAAGAGATGAGTGGATATGGTGTAGGAGGACATGCAGGTAGTTGGTGTGAAAGGAGATACAAACAATATTTGTGAATTAAATATATTTATTTGGAAATAAAATAATTGATATGTGTGAGATTTTTTTCTAGTTATTTTGTGAAGCTGGCATGGGACTGTGGTCAGCAGAGGCAGAATGTGGCGGGGGGGGCAGGACTATATAAGTTGCACTTCATCCTGCACCTTTTTGAACATGTTTTTTTTTTTTTTTTATGTTTTTCTTTGTTGTTTTTGGTTTTAAATGTTATTTGTAATAAAAAAAACAAACAAAAACACACATATAGACCTGTCTTCCCTTGAAGAAAATGCTGTATTTTATAATAGAAAGTGACACCTTTCAGATGGACATATATTTGATATTTAATCTACTTGAAAAAGTTCAGTTCATGCCCTGATTTGCTTGTTTTAGACACTAAATACCTTTGTCAGTCTGTGTTTTTGTATTCCTAGTTAGGGCTGTGCAATTAATCGAAATTCAATTACGATTTCGATTATTACACGCAACGATTACAAAAATTATGTAATCGAGAAAAAACGATTATTAATTTTGAGTTGTTTTAATTCACGCGCACGCAAGCTACCATGAGCTGCTCTGCCCCGCCCCCCTCTAAGCTACTGCTGCCAGCTAGCCGGCAGGTCCACCCCAAGAGGAAAGTTGTACCTAGCAGTCTGGAAAAACGGCAGGAGAATCACAGCAGAAGTGCTTGGTAAACAAAAAGGCTAGTCCAATTCAATTGTATGGAATCACTTTGGGTTTGATGAAGAAGACGAAGAGCAAAAACACATCACGTGCAAAAAGTGTTTCGTAGTTGTGTCCGCACCGACCGCTAACACAACAAACCTTTTAACCATCTAAAGTTTAACCACCGCCACCTTTATCATAATCTTATGAAAAACTAAAACGCATAAAAACAACTTCGTCCGCAATGCAATCTTCAGTCTCCGAATCTCTTTACGCTGTAACTCCCGTATTAACCTAACCCTAACCTGTATAACCCTAACATACGTATTCTAGATGGCTGATGTATACAGAAGGCCTGAACTGAAACCTCATGGCACGCCACTGAATTTACTGTTTCATACTACATTGAAAATACTTTAATTTATAATTTGCACTTTACGTGAGTTTTTTTTTTTTTTTATTATTGCTACAGTTCTATGGCAAGTCTATAGCAGTTTAATTCCAGTGCACTATTTATTTACAAAAGGAAACATACTTGAATTTACAGTACACTTATTTGCATTCAAAGATTTTTTTGTTTCAAGTGAACATACTTTGTTTTAGTGTTTAAAAGCTTTATTTATGTTTAAAGAGTATATTTTACATTGCTTTGCAAGAAAAAAAAATAAACAACTTTAAGGTTAACAAATAATCATTTTTAATAATCGTGATTTCAATTATTGCTAAAATAATCGCGATTATTTTTTTTTTCTATAATCGAGCAGCCCTATTCCTAGTGACTTCCTTAGAATTTACCAGAGTTGTGTAATGTGACTGAAGTAGTTTTTATTGTTCCCCATTGACACCAGAGAAATCTAACCTGCTCTCTCTTAGTTCAGGTTTATCAGACCATCAACATGTGTTCAAACCTATTCATAGTTTATTTCTCAGGTGGGCACAGACTGTACAACTCTGAGAACAGATACAAAGCCTTCAACACCTGTTTAGGAATTTTTTGGCATCAAAAGTTGTGGGTTTAATTGTTTTCTCAAGAATCTAAGAAATCTAGCCTGCTCTCATCAGCTCAGATTTATCACTTGTATATTGCAGCCAACAACCCCCCCTGTCTTCAGAATGTGGACAATAAGGTCATTTGAGATGTAGGTTTTAGTAGGGAGGCCAGGTTTCACACTTCATGATCGACTGAACAGCATTTTTTCATTCGTCTCCAGTTTGTCCTACCTTTGATTTTAAAGAGAATACATGAGTTAAAGTCATTTTTACATCTAAATGTTTCACAAAGTTTAACAAAATTCTTAGAAAATCTGCAAAGATGTGAATATATGTTCAGAGTAAAATGTAAGATGCAAGATCTGATTCCTAATTATTTTGTTTTTTGGCTGATTTATTTCTTATGTTATTCGTTTTTTGTTCATATTATTCACTTTTTTCTCCAAATTATCATTATTATTATTATTATTATTATTATTATTTTGTTTTTTGTTATGCTTTGTACTTGTGGACTTAGACCATTCCACTGTAAAAGGAAAAAAGTGAGGTTACTGTGAATCTTTGAACCAGTTCTTTTATCATATTTATAAATGTTTATTACCTCCTTTTCAATAAATTGACACTTACGCTATTTTAGCTGAGATTTGTATATTATAAAGAAATACATCTGCATCAGACTCTTTTGGCCACCTCTTTAAGTACTTTACCTCTAACCACTTTCCATCCCTGGCATATTTCATGATTTGTTTCTCACCTAAAATGCATATATGTATGTATTTATGTGTGTGTCATATATATGATTAATGCACCACACCTTTTCTAATTTCTGGCAAATTTATTGGCTGAAATACAGAGTAAATCAATCTGCTTCTTGCCCTCTCACCCATAAAGTGTTCAGTACAAAGAACAATAAACCTACCGTCCATTTAAGCAGCAATGGGAAAGGAATAACAGCAAGGAAAAACAGACACAACAAAACATTACTGATTGAAATATAAGATTATTTGAGTTTTAGCCACAAAAAACAGCTTGGCCTACTGAAGACTTTGATCAGCATATGGTCACAGACTCAAAGCAAATGTTCATGATTTAAACCTTGACTCACAATGTGTTAATGAAATATATCTTGTTGTATTTGCATGTAGAGAACAGACAAAATAATTGTTTGTATGGATAAACTTTATTCTACACCAGTTGATCAACATTTTGTGCAGTTAAAACTCAGAGACAATTTAAACAGAGACTTTATTTGTACAAGCATAATATTGCTGCATATAATGAATGGCTTTCTTGTTGCTTTATGCTTCAGATATGAGAAAATTATCAGTAAATCAATACTGTGCTGAAATTGGAGTCTGTTTAATTGTGTTCTAAATTACTCATAAACTATTAAACATAAACTGTTGAAATCTTGCCAATGCAGATACATATCTGTACTCAAGCTGAAATTACCATTATTTTTCCAGTTGAATCATCTGTTGAATTATTATTATTTTTATTTTTATTATTATTATTATTATTATTGTTATTAGAGGACATTTTTTTCTCTAAAAATGTCTGAAAATTGTGAAAGATTGGTTCTAAAAGCGGAAGTAATGACCTCAAATGTGGACCACAGCCCAAAGTTATACAGTTTACTGTCACAGAGAAGGAAAAAAAAAAACCAAAAGAGCCACAAAATATTCAAACTTAAGAAGCTGGAATCTGAGGATTTGTGTTTTTTTCACAACTAAAATTACTCAAACCAATCACCAAAGCAGCTGTTGATTCAATGTGGAGTTTAAATGATGCCTGAAGATAAAACAAGAAGTAAAAAAAAAAACTTGTCTGGTGATTAGAATAGAACAAATAAATGCCCATTAAGATATCAGATGCTGCTGAATCTGCAGGCCTGGCCACAGGTCGTCCTGCAGCACTTCTGCTCTCCAGGACACTGACCGCCACGGTCGCAGTATTCTGCACACATGGAGCTTCCCTCTGGCTGTCACTTCCCTACTATGAAACACCAAAGACCAAAAGAGAGTCAGATATGTAAAAGTTTTCACAGATGGAAGACTAGGAAACATTTGTACAGTTTTTAGTCTTACTAGGTCTGAAAGGGAGTGAAAAGAAGCATGAATGTCCACATTCATCGGGGCAGCATATCCCACTTCCGCAGTCACTATCATTCTGACAGTTATCGGGAAGAAAAATACATGGTCCGAAGATCCTTTGAACATCTGGACACAAACTGTCTACACCTAAAATAGAGAAAGCAATACATTCAAAGAGGCCTAAACAGATCTATTAGCAAAAGAGTCTAGAAAAATGTGGAATTAAATTGAAAGAGACTTTCTGTCTGTTAAGGATTGACTTGACCAGTTCAGGGAAACTAATAAAGCCAACAAAGCACAGCTGCCAGGTTGACTGTAAAAAAAAAAAAGCAACACAAAATAAAAAAAACATCATATGAAGAAGGACATAATGGGAACAGGATGGACACAAGTTGGTCCCAAGTGACTATTGCAGCATTTGTAGTTTCCGGGACAGTCTTCATCATATTTACAGGCATTTTCTGATGGTATTCCTTCAATAGTCCATAGAGGGCATTGGCCTGGTTTAGTCTCTGAGAAACAAACATTAGATCAGAAATGGTGAAATATCTGCCGTTTTATTCTCCTCCAGTAACTGAGGTGGTATTAATGAAGTGATCTCGTTTAAAGAAAGAAGCACAAATGACACATAATTCAACACAAATGACTCATGAAACAAACTTACCTTTTATGTTGATGCTAGCTCCTTCTACTGAAACCAAGTACACATTCACAAATGCACAAAATACTAAAATGAATGAACAAACTGCAGACCAGTATTTGTCCATGGTAAGTTCTTGCAGACTGTGTTGGAACTTGTGTTTGGACAAATATATAAGGACACAACCTGCAGTTTGTGGGGAGAGGATTCAGGGTCCTGGTGCCTGTTGAGTTAAGGCTCAGTCACAAATGCTGGTACAAACAGCTATGAACACCGTGCAAACAATTTATGGACCATTTCGTACGACCTTCTCCAGGCAGCCTTTTAAAAATGGAGAGTTCGTAGACTGTTCCTAAGTTCATAGCCAGGTGGATGATTTGTGCAGGATTTTTTACGAATGCGCTATGAAATCCCCTTTCGTAGGGTGCCCTAAGGAATGCCTTGGGACAGTGGTTCCCAACCTTTTTTGGCTCCTGACCCTATTTTAACAATAAATGTGTAAATACAGGAACATTACATGAAAATATTTACATTTACAAAGAGAAAAAATTGGAGTTGTAAGTATTTATAGGTTATTATGATCATATTTATATATATATACATATATACATATATATACCAGGTCTGTATGTGGAACCTGAACCCAAATTTTCTGTGATCATAAGTGTAATTTTTGCATTTCACAAATTCATCCTGTGGGCCAAATTGGAACCTTTGGCGGGCCGCATTTGGCCCCCGGGCCGCATGTTTGACACCCCTGCTCTAAACTCACCATATCTTTTTCATTTTTTATTAGTGCATTGTTTTTGTTTTTTGTTTTACTAAATATTTCAGGCGACCCCATTTGATTTCCAGGTGACCCCACGTGGGGTCCCGACCCCAAGGTTGAAAAACACTGCTGTACACTGTTTGTTCCATCTTACCAGTGTAGGGCGCGGTACATGTATGTCCACATCCGTTGAAGCAGCATTTCTCATCATGTGGGCAATCACTGTCATCAGAGCAGGATTCAACACACAGGCCTGCATCCCAGTTCCTGCGAGGACACACTCCTTTTTTGGCTGAAAGAAAAAGAAAGCCGTACAATCAAAGAGACGTCTATCAGCAACAGAGTCTGGAAAATGTGGATTTTAATTGAAAGAGACTTTTTGTGCATTAAGGCTTGACTTCCAGTTCAGACACTGAGAGAAAATAACAAAGGATTTTAACTACTGCCAGTTTGACAAAAAAAAAAAAAAAACGACAAAAATGACATACGGAAAGCGGGAGGGACGCAAACAGCTCCACCGTCAAAAACACAGCATTTGTGGTTTCCGGGACATTCTTCATCACATTCACAGCCTTTACGTGATCGGACAATGTTAAGGCGGCGAGGGCAGTGGCCTGGCTTTGGGAGAGTCTCTGAGAAACAAACATTAGAGCAGAAATGGTGAAATGTCTGCGGGTTTTAATTTGCTACAGAAGCCAATGTGGTATTAATGAAATGATGTGGATGAAGGAAAGAAAGAGTTCTATTTTTCTCTGAGGCACACAGACAAAAGCAACATATTAAAACACAAATGACTCATGAAACAAACTTACCTTTTAAGTTTCCATCGGCTCCTTCTACGAAAACCAAGTGCACATTCACAAATACATCAAGTGCTAAAATGAATGCACAAACTGCAGACCAGTGTTTGTCCATGTTAACTTCTTGCAGACTGTGTTGGAACTTGTGTTTGGACGAATATATAAGGACACAACCTGCAGTTTGTAGAGAGAGGATCCAGGGTCCTGGTGCCTGTTGAGTTAAGGCTCAGTCACAAATGCTGGTACGAACGGCTACGAACACCATGCAAACAATGTACGGACCATTTCGTACGACCTTCTCAAGGCAGCCTTTTAAAAATGGAGAGTTCGTAGACTGTTCCTAAGTTCATAGCCAGGTGGATGATTTGTGCAGGATTTTTTACGAATGTGCTATGAAATCCCCTTTCGTAGGGTGCCCTAAGGAATGCCTTGGGACAGTGGTTCCCAACCTTTTTTGGCTCCTGACCCTATTTTAACATCATAAACTTCTGGTGACCCCAGACATTCAAAACGGAGACTTTTTTTTTTTTTGCTAAAATTAATTTGTTTTTGATCATGTAATAGTTTGCTATAATGTTAAATTTAGATGACATTTAGGCTATATAATGTAAACTATTATGGACCGAGGCAGAAAAGCTAGGTGTAGATTACTGCACAAAGTGAGAATTTTATTTTCCTTGGTCAGGATATGTACAGTCAGTCCAGCTTGGATTTACAAGGCTGCAAATTAATACCGAACAAACAATAACTCAAACTTTGAATTATGAAAGAGCTTCAGCATCTGAAACCGACCACAATGAACATTTGACAGATAAACAGAACCACAGTGCTTCAGTTTCAGTTTCACAGTTTGTCATGTCTTTTATGTATTGTGATTGCCTCTCTCAACTCAACATATATTTTTTATTAGTAAGTTTTTATTTTTATCAATTACTAGAAATTTAAGGCAACCCAATTTGAATTCCAGACGACCCCACATGGGATCCCGACCCCAAGGTTGAAAAACACTGCCTTGGGAACAACCTAAGAACAACACGCTATGTTTGTGGATCATGAGGCCATTCTAAAACCACATGTTCCTGCGATGACCACAAGGAGATCACAAGAACACATTACATTGTTATTAGGGAACCGTTATGACGTTCACAGACGTACAGACAGAGATTCGCACGGATTCCTTAAGGTGGACGTAAGGTGTTTGTAATAGGCAGTAGTACGTCATTTGTGCAGCATTCGTGGCATTCTTAGAGGGTGTCGTACACAAATTTTCGAGACGGAGTGAATGACTGGACTAATACGTGCATTGCTGAAGGGAAAACATTTTATTAACAGAAAAATAAACAGGAAGAAACAACACAAAACCTGGAGAGATAATACAGAGTCCACAAGGTGATAAGGATCTGGGTGATGGAGAGAATGTGTGTGATAGAGTCAGACAAACATCGGGGGGGGGGGGACTGATCTGCCTTGGCAGAGGTCTGTGCTCTCTGAGTGCTTTTCTAGTTTGACATGTGGGAGTTTTGAGAGATGTGGGTGGTGATGCAGATGATGTTTTTATTAGGTCAGCAACTGGCAGACGCAAGTTTTTCACAATACTCTAGTTACCTCTGCCAAGGAGGTTACGTTTTTGCTGGCGATGGTCAGTCTGTCTGTTGTCTGTCACCACCAAAATTTAATCATTTTTTCCTTGTGCCAGTATCAATATTTCCTGAAATTTTCATCCAAATCCGTCCATAACTTTTTGACTTATCTTGCACACAGACAGACAAACAGATAAACCAACGCTGGCAAAAACATTACGTCCTTGGCAAAGGCAATAATCTAGGTTAATTTCTCAGATGTAGACAGACTCTGTGCATCTCTGACAATACATACAAAGTCTGTTTTAGCTAAAACTTCTAAGTTTAAGGATTGTTTTGCATCTCAAGTGACAGGTTTAATACAAAAATGTGCCCATGTGGCATGACTGACAGATAAGATGATCCAAGAAATCTAACCTGCCCTCATTAGCTCAGATTTATCAGATTTATCTGCAGCCAGAAGTCTACTGTTTTCAGAATGTGAACAATAATGTCATTTAAGATTTAAGTTTTGAATAAGGAGACCAGGTTTCATACTTTTCTGATTGACGGAACAACACTTTTCCTCTGAAGTTTGTTCCAATTATTGAGAGATTGTCCCATATTTGATTTTTAAAGACATTACATGAATTAAAGTCAAAATATGTCCAAATGTGTTGCAAATATAGTGATTATGAATTTTTTGGAGGGTCTACTTTGTTGCCTATTTTGTTAAAAAAAAAAAAAAAAATTCATTTCATTACTTCTTTGTTGATTTTATTATTATTTGATTTATTTCATTTCTTATTTTGTCTGATTTGTTTTTAAATAGTTTTTTAACCATCATTACATGTGGTATGTATGTTTGTAAGTCATGTATTTGACACCTGCAGTAACAGGTTATATTGATACTTCTTGCATACATAGATTTTACAGTATTTTATATGATAAAAACTACACCAACCATCACAAGAAGTTTGGCCACACCTACACTGGAATAAATCAGAATCTTACCAAGTGCATTTTTCTCATTTCTTGTCAAAATATCTCATCACACTTCAAAGTTGACATAATCACCTAAAGAGTTACTTTTGAGCAAGATATAAGAACTTATTTTTAGACAACAGATCTTGAAAATCTTATTTCAAGAAATCTTATCAAGATAATTTTCACTTGTACCATTGGCAGATTTTTTTGCTTGAATTAAGCAAACTATCACCCTCTACACTGCAGACTTCAGACACAACTCCAGACCAACTGTCACCTGCAGAAGTTCTCTGACGGCTGCAACATACAGCAAATGTTCATGAGTTAAACCTCGACTCATAATGTGTTAATAAAATACATATCGTTGTATTTGCATGGAGACAAACAGACAAAATAATTGTTTGTATATGGTAAACTTTATTCTACACCAGTTGATCAACATTTTGTGGAGTTAAAACTCAGTGACCATTTAAACAGAGACTTTATTTGTACAAGAATATTATTGCTGCATATAATGAATGGCTTTCTTGTCACTTTGTGCTTCAGATATGAGAAAATGATCAGTAAATCAATATTGTGCTGAAATTGGAGCCTATTTAATCTGTTTTAAATTTGACATAAAAGATTGAACATAAGCTGTTGAAATCTTGCCAGTGCAGATACATATCTGTACTTAAGCAGACGCTACCATTATTTTTCTAGTTGAATCATCTGTTGAATTGTTTTGTTTTGTTTTTTTAATTAATTGAGTGCATTTTTTCTCTAAAAATGTCTGAAAATCTCAAATGGTGACCACAACAACTCAAAGTTATACAGTTTACTGTCATAGAGAGGGAAAAAAACCCAGAAAATATTCAAACTTAATAAGCTTGAATCTGAGGATTTGTGTTTTTTTCACAACTAAAATTACTCAAACCAATCACCAAAGCAGCTGTTGATTCAATGTGGAGTTTAAATGATGCCTGAACATGAAACAAGAAGTTTAAAAAAATATCTGGTGATTAGAATAAACCAAATAAATGCCCATTAAGATATCAGATGCTGCTGAATCTGCAGGCGTGGCCACAGGTCGTTCTGCAGCACTTCTGCTCTCCAGGACACTGACGGTCATGGTCGCAGTATTCTGCACACATGGAGCTTCCCTCTGGCCGTCACTTCCCTGCTTTGAAACACCAAAGACCAGCAGAGAGTCAGATATGTAAAAGCTTTCACAGATGGAAGACTAGGAAACATTTGTACAGTTTCTGTTCTTACCGGGGTTTGTAAAGAAGCAATAACTTCCACATCCAATGGGGCAGCATTTCCCATTTCCTGAGCAGTCGCTATCATTCTGGCATTCATAAGGAAGAACAAAACATGGTCCGTAAGACCCCTTGAGGGATTGGACATCCTCTGAAGATGACTAAAAAAAAAAGAGGAAACATTACACAAAGAGGCCTTAACAGATCTATCAGCAACTGAGTCTGGAAAAAGTGGATTTTAATTGGAAGAGACTTTCTGTCCATCCAGGTTTGATTTAAAAGGTTTACATCTAAATGCGTCACACATCCGATGAAGATGCAGCATTTGTCATCATTTGGGCAATCAGTATCACCAGAGCAGGTTCTAATACATGGCCCTGCATTCCTGGGTGGACGCTGTTCTTTTTTGACTAAATGAATAAGCAGTACAATCAAAGAGACCTCAATCAGCAACTGAGTCCTGAAAATGTGTCCATTAAGACTTGAATTCCAGTTCAGTCATTGAGAGAAACTAACAAAGGATTTTAACAGCTGTCAGACAGAAAACAAATATGAAGAAGAACATACATGGACGGACACAAACATGTCTCTCTCACGTAACAACATTTCCAGGTTCCAGGACAGTCTTTATCGTGGTTACAGCCAATAGACAGTGATCCTGCAAGACCAAGGTTTTTAGGGCAGTAACAGGACTCCCTAAAAGAAACAAACAGAAGTGCAGAAATGGTGAAATATGTGCAGTTTATATTTTGCTACAGTAACTGAGGTAGTATTAATGAAGAGATCTTGTTAAAGGAAAGAAGCAGTTCTATTTTCCTCTGGGGCACACAGACAAAAGCACATAATACAACACAAAAGACTCGTACGAAACGAGCTTACCTCCTCCTAAGCTGAGAGCTCCCTCTACTAAATCCATGTGCACATTCACAAATGCACAAAGTACTAAAATGAATGAACAAACTGCAGACCAGTGTTTGTCCATGGTGAGTTCTTGCAGACTGTGTTGGAACTTGTTTCGACAAATATATAAGGACACAACCTGCAGTTTGTAGGGAGAGGATCCAGGGTCCTGGTACCTATTTAGTTACATTCTCAGATGTAGACAGACTCTGTGCATCTCTGACAATACATGCAAAGTCTTTTTTCGCTAAAACTTCTAAGTTTAAGGATTATTTTGCATCTCAAGTGACAGGTTGAACACGAAAATGTACCTATGTGGCATGACTGAGAGATAAGAAAATCCAAGAAATCTAACCTGCCCTCATTTGCTCAGATTTATCAGATTTATCTGCAGCCAAAAGTCTACGGTTTTCAGACTGTGAACAATAATGTTATGTGAGATTTAAGTTTTGAATAAGGAGAACAGATTTCATACTTTGTGATCGACTGAACAGCACGTTTTCTCTCAACTTTGTTCCAATTGTTGATAATGTCCCATATTTGATTTTTAAAGACAATACATGAATTAAAGTCAAAATGTGTCCAAATGCGTAGCAAATATAGTGATTATTAGTTAACTATTTATACTCATACAAGTTTTTTGTTCATTTTATTTAGTATCTGGTTCATTTTTACTCATTTCTGTTATTTTATTTTTTCATTCTTGTTGATTATCATTTTATTTATCTTATTTTGATCAGTTTGATTAATGCAAATTCTTAAAATGAGTTCAGTCTTAATTCTTATTTCTTGAAATGTCATTTTCTTTCTGCAAATGGAGGATAAAATGCCAATTATTGCAGAGTTGATTTAAAGAACTGTTTTTGATGAGTGATATTGTGTTTGTTTTCAGGTGAAGCCGTTGGCCTCAACAACATGACCAGAGCACAAACTGAGGTAGATAATGTGGATATTAAATCAACATGAAGAAAGAGGAAGACTTTAAACAACCATTACCGTGAGTTGATTTCACCCCGACTTGTTAGTTGATTTATGATAGCTTCCATTTATCTGGTTTGTTTTTAAATGGTTTTTAACCATTGTTTCATGTGGTACGTACGTTTGCAAGTCATGTATTTGATACCTGCAGTAATAGTTTATATTGATACTTCTTGCACACATAGATTTTACAGTATTTTACATGATAAAAACTACACCAACTGTCACGAGAAGTTTGGCCACACCTAGTCTTTTACAGTTAATGAGAATATGAATATTTATTTTGACTGAATAAAATATTAAAATGAGCAGTTATCGATACAAAAATAGTTGAAAAATGCTGTCTGAGGATTGCTATAACAGTTGTACACACTCTAACTGGTATGTGGACAGTTAAAAAGTTAGAAATACTTAGCCACGCCTCTTGTGAAACTTGCTAAAGGTGTTCTTGTTGGATATTTCTTTTTGTTTTCTCTTTACATAACCCCGACAGAGCTGGAACATATGTAGAGCTGCAACCGATTAATCGATTAGGTGCAAAAATTCACGATTCGATTAACTGACTCGAATTGAAGGGAAATATTCAATTGCAGTTTCCTGAATTGAAGCTTCTTTGTGCGTCACAATAAGCGTCCATGTGAAACACAACAGTGGAACCAATGTTTAACAGCAGAGAAATGAAGGAAACAAAGCTTTGATTCAAGAGAATTGTGGTTGAATGATTATTTTGGATCACTTTGAGTCGATTAATCGGTTGCAGCTCTAAACATATGCTTCAGGTCATGGTGTTGTATAGGATGGTAGCCATACCTTTATACTGACCTTTATCAAAGCTGAACCATCAAACTGTTTTTTAGTTTTTAAAGCATCAGTAGTCGCTTTTCCATTGGACATCTGCGCAAAACTTCAGCGATATTTACTAAATGTCGAAAAAAGAGAGGTGTGTAATATCGGTTTTTCCATTAAATCACAAATGCAATGATTTGTATATTTATTGTCGCGAGATGACATGAGAAGTCATTCCATAAACATGGCGACGAATGTAGATATGGTGTTGATTTACCGATATATTCATTATTATTATATATTACCCCTCTATCTTGTACTAAATTAAAAAATGATTGGGTTTCCCGGTGTGTCCACACATACCGCGACATGTTTCTTCTTCTTCTTCGCTTGTTTTAACGTACATCAGCATCTGTTTTTTTAATTCAACTGACTCTAGTTGTGAAAAAAGGTCTTTCCATTGCAGTTTTGCGTGATATACAATTTGCGCTATGCCCGAAAAAAACACCTCTTGCCAGCGCAAAAACTTTTGATCGAAAAATGAGACTTTTGGCGAAATTGTCGTTTTTCCATTAGATAAATTTTTATGCAGAAGTTATATTTGCGCAATTTGAGGGTCAATGGAAAAGCGAATAATGTACCCAGTCATGGTCTCATGAGATATTTAACTTGCATCAATTTAATGAATTCCCATGTTTTCCAATGCTGTTGAACACAGACATTTGTGAAGTGGAATGTGACCTGCATTTCATCCATCTATTATTGGTTATTGTGACAGTTTGATTAAGCTTTTCATACCAATATCTGTGCAGTTCTAGATTTGCTTGGTCAGTATAACCCTCATACAGGTAAATTACACATATTTTTGCTAAATAATATGAACATGTGCTTCTATAGTTGTTTCCCAATTTTTGCCAGCCCCTGTATGATGTTTTCTAAAGGAATACCTTGTTGTAGAGGCCTCTGATCTATACTCAGTGCCAATGAAAATGCAACACTTGAAGATCCTTATATTTTTTTAAATCAATGAGGATTTTTATTCCATAAGCTCTTTGGAATTAATCAGAGGCCATTTCTATACAGTAAAAATAAAAAAAATCACATCCAAATTTGTTGACAAAAAATAAGGATAAGGAAAGAAACTCAAGGACCCCCAAAACCAAAAGTCAAAAAGCGGTTCCGGAGGTGCTGCAGCTCAATGTAATGATCCTGCTGTGGCGTGGTCTCACGTGCTCATCCAGGGCGAGATCTGGAAACATGTAAAAGGTGATTAAAAACAGCAAGAAAACAACACATAAAATCCAAAAATATAAAAACACACACAAATTAAAGAAAGAGTTGCAGTGCAGAGTTTCGAAAGAGAATGTAAAATTTAAAAAGTAAGAAGCTTTTTAGTCAAAGGCAGCAGTGAACAGGTGAGTCTTTAACCTTGACTTAAAAGAACTCAGACTCTCAGACCTGATATTATCAGTTATCAGTTATACATATGCATCATAACTTACAGATCACAGTGGATTTACTGAACATGTGGTAACAGGCAGAATATTGGTAAAATTCTACATACTTCTCTTAAGATATTTCAGGTTATTGAAATTTTTTGTAAAAGGCTAGTCTGTAAATGTAAACATTTTTGTGTAATTTTACCTTTTTAACACTAAAACAAAGAGAGAAATTTGTGGTTTTCTTTATTTATAGATTATTATGATAGTGTTTTACTAGTCTGACCCATTTTAGACTGAATTGACCTAAAATGATTTTAATACCATTGATTGTTTATACCTTCAGTGTAATTTTTGCAATTCATAAATTCATCCTACGGGCCAGATTGGACCCTTTGGCGGGCCGCATGTTTGACACCTGTGCCTTAAGATCAAAGACCTTTAACTTTGTTAATTTATTGGGCTGGATGATGCTTTCATCTTCCTACACAGACCATCCTCTGACCTGGAAGAGCCCAGGAGCACTGAGAATCTGTGAGCACTATGAGTTTTATGTTTTTAACACCATACAGCCTGTGTTTCAGAGGGACAAGCTGGAGGATATGAGGGTGGACCACCACCTGTCTTACTAGGTACTAGACTATTTCCCAAACTGACTACAGTATGTGAGGGCCCAGGACTGTATATCTGACAAGAAGGTCTACAACACAGGGACTCCACAGGGCAGGGTCTTGGTTCTGTTTCTCTTCATCCTCTACACTGCTCAGTTCTCTTACGACTGCAATTGCTGGCCTCAAGTATATACGGAGAGACATTTGTTTCTCTATTAATCAACCAAATAGAATAGATTTGCAACCAAAAAAGAGATTTGAGAGTACAAGACAATAAGAGCAATCAAAGAAAAGATATAACTACAGTTTACAGATATAACTACAGTCTACAGTTTGTCCAGAACTCTGCTGCCAGGCTCCTGACCCGCACAAACAGGAGAACCCACATCACTCCCATCCTTAAATCTCTCCACTGGCTCCCTGTTCTATATCGTCTTCATTTCAAAATTCTTGTGCTAACTTTCCGGGCCCTACATGGCCAGGCCCCTGCATACATTGCTTCCCTGATCCAGCCCTACAGCTCGACTCGTAGCTTGAGGTCTTCAGGACAGCACCTGCTGATGGTTCCACGGACCTGTTTTAGTACACGCGGTGACAGGTCTTTTAAAGCTGTGGCACCACGTCTATGGAATGACCTGCCTCTACACCTACGGTCCATGGACTCTGTAGAGAGCTTTAAGAAACACCTCAAAACCCTCCTGTTCAAAAAGGCTTTTTAGTCTCCCACCTGACCCAGGACCACCACAGACTGATTACACTCTATGTATTCATCATAACGTACTCCATGTGTCATCCCCCCCCCCAGTCTCTCTATATCTCTATCACTCTCTCTTTTCTCCTCCTTTACTCTCTCTCTCTCTCTTTAACCCCAACTGGTCAAGGCAGACAGCCATCCTTCAGGAGTCTGGGTCTGCTCGAGGTTTCTGCCCGTTAAAGGGAAGTTTTTCCTCGCCACTGTCACCAATCACAAGTGTTTGCCCCTGAAGGATTCTGTTGGGTCTCTGTAAACTTAATTTGATTCTGATTTGAATTGATAAAGCACTTTGTGACTCTGTCTGTGAAAAGTGCTCTATAAATAAAATTTACTTTACTTTACTTACTTTATAATTTTGTTTATAAATCGCTCCTCTTTGCTTGCAAGTTCAAAAGTTTTGCTTGCAAGTTATACTGCACTTAACAGGTGGGGCCTACGCTGATGGATGAGAGAAGTGTTTCTATTGATGGGTTTGACCTGGCTCCAGCGCCGGCTACACCCTCCATGTTATACCCACTTCTCCTTCGTGTTATGCTACTGGGAAGTAAGTTGATAGTCTATTTTAGTCTAAGTTTTTAACTCGCAAGCAAAGAGGACTGATTTCTAAGTAAAATGATCTGGTTTTTTTGATTGCCACTTATTGACTTTTGCTCTCAAATCTCTTTTTTGGTTGCAAATCTATTCTATTTGATTGATTAATAAAGAAACCAATGTCTCTCTGTACGAGTACAGATGAGGATGACAAGGAGAACAAGGAACTAACTCAGGACTTTAAGGACTGGTGCAGATGGAACAGCTTCCAAATCATTCATTCATTCATTTTCTGAACCTGCTTTATCCTCACTAGGGTCAGGGGGGTCACTGGAGCCTATCCCAGTTACTTATGGGCGAAGGCGGGGTACACCCTGGACATTTCACCAGTTCATCACAGCGTTGACATATAGAGACAAACAATCACTCTCACGTTCACACTTCTGGACAATTTACATTTACCGATCAACCTATGTCTTTGGATGGTAGGAGGAAGCTGGAGTACCTGGAGAGAACCCACGCAGACACGGGGAAGAACATGCAAACTCCAGACAGAAAGGTCCCACCACCATCGACTGGTTTTGGGATTGAATCCAGGACCTTCTTGCTGTGTGGCACGAGTGCTATCCACTGCACCACTGGGCCACCCAAATTAATGCAGGAAAAACCAAAGAGCTGGTGGTGGACTTCCATATTAGCACACACACATAGTGGACTCCTACAAGTACCTAAACAAGAAACTGGACTGGACTGACAATACAACTGCACTTTACAGGAAAAGCCACGGAGCACAGTTCAGGAGTGTTTTTGACTCAGTCGTATCATCTGGTATCTTCTGTAGGGTGGTCTTCTGGGGTCTACTGTAGACAGGAAGAGACGTGACAGACTGATCAAGAAGGCCATTTTTATCTTTGGCAGTCCCGTGAACACAGTGCAGGTGGTAGGAGATAGGAGGGTGATATCCAAGCTATAATATCCTCTTTGCTGAACAAACGTCTCTCGCCCCATGTGTGGCATTCTGAGCTACGTCAACAACTGTTTGACCATCAGGGTATGAAGGAGTCGTACAGCAAGTCCTTCCTTCCTTCTACTGTCAAATTTTACAACCAGCACTGCATCCAGTAGATCTCATACATCTACACTCATACAAACAACACAGACTTTTTTGTTTGACTGTGCAATCTTGTGTAATTTCCTTATTATGTGCAGTTATTTCAAAGTATATGACCCTCAGAATGTGCAAGATTTGTGACAATACTTCATACTTTGCTCCTTTAGATATATTTTTCTGTACTTATTGTTTCTACTGAATGCTATTTTATATAATTTTTATCATTTCTTTTTTTTTTTAATCTCATCACTACTTTTTAGAAATGTTTTTCTGTCCTCAATGTCATGATGCATTTCTAATTCTAACCGTATATTGCCATCTACTGGCAAAATCAGGAGTTGCATGTAAAGTCTTTGTGGAGATTATGTCCCATGTGTATGGAGACTGCAGGACGATTCACTACTGTAAACTTAGTAGGTACATTTATTGGAAAAAGGAAAAAAAAATTTTAAAAAAAAGTAAAAGTTGGAACTACTATTGACTAGTTTATAGCAATGCTTCAAATTCTATGAGACTGTTATATGTTTGTATTAAGAGCACATGTTTTGCAGAGTCACGTTGTGATTATTGTGCACTGTGATTTTAGTTTGACAGTGCTTCCCTAGTTACTAAGAAAAATAGAGAGTTTATTGCTTTTTTTTTCCCAACTCAAAACTACAAAGTTACATTTTTATTAAACTTATTCTTCTCATTGTCACTAAACCTGAACATTGAAATTGCAGGTTTTTGCAGCTGTATTATTGCTTTGGCTGATGTTGAGATTGCAGTTACCCCTTGATTTATTGTGCAGGTTTACTTTGCGGCCCTGTGAGAATCATATCTCTAAAAGGTCAACTTTTTATGAACTTGGTCTCTTCTTATTTATTTTATTTTTTTATTTTATTTTTGCTTCTTTACTTTTTTCTCCTTTTATTCAGCATTTTGTGTATTTCTGTTTGTTACGACTTATTTTGTTCTTTTTATGTTCATTTTAGTGAATGTTTTGTATGTATTATTTATTTATATTGATTTCTTTTTTTTCTATGATGCACTTTCCTGCAAGTCCCACAGGGTTTTTAAAACATTTATGTAGGAGAAGTGCATGAAACTCAACTCATAAATGAACTCTTGAACAGGAGCAGGAGGGGGATGAAACAATGTGATCTGAAAACTAAAGCTGTCTGACGAATGCAATGAAGTAAAAAGTGCAATATTTACCTCTGATGTACATCATAGTGGAGTAAATTTGGATAAAGTGGAAAGTACAATAACAGAGTATAATTACTTACTGAAGGCAATAGTCACAGATGTACAATATAGCAAAATAAATATAAAGCTATTGTGTCTGCATGGCCATCCATGCAGACACATTTTAGTCATACTCATTTTAGTCCATACTCTGTATTGACAGACCGCTATTAGTCACTTTAATCACTTTAAATGATAAATTGAGGATTTACCCTCACTCACTGTTGTTGTGTGAGTACATGTGTTTGTGTTTGTGTATGAATGAATGAATGTTTTTATTATTGTGTCTTGCATAAAAAAAACATGCCCAGCCCTTACATGGGCTTATAAGACACCAAAAATACAAACCAAAAATCAAACACCAGACAATAGGCACAATAGATATGAACAAAACAAAATACTGACCTATTTAAACAAACACATCTGCCGCTTTTTCCAGGCTTTACAAACAAATAATGCTAATTTATATACATTAAAACTAAACAACCATTTCATCTTGTCATCATCAGTGGTCCAGAACATATCAGGATTTCGGATACACATATCGTCAAACAAAGGGTATCCGTCAGGAGGATTTCACAAATACTACTGCATCAATTTCTATTAAACTTAGTGGAGGAGTAGAGCACGATCAAGGACAAACCCCTGAAATCGAAGCAAATCCATAAAAAGAGGCAAAGACGGGAAATCTTTTTCACTTTTTTAATGGTGGACAGCCCCAAGCTAGAATAGAATAGAATAGAATTCCCATTTAGAGCAGATTGTGTTATTTTGTGTAGCTAAAAGTTTCATCAATCAAGGTAGAACTGACCCTTCACTAAGCCCCTCCCTCAAATAACAATTGACCAATCATATGTTAGCAACCATAACTAAGCCTAGAATACGTGAATAGAGCTCATAGATGTAAACATTTATATATTTACTCACTTAATGTGTTGTTATTTGTCAACTAACTTATCACTAATTAGTCATAATTTAATAGAATGTAGATAAAAATGCCTGTAAAGACAGATGAATATTGTACAGAGTGATGGATTATTTTACATTTTCATGAGTGTTTATATTCTGGGCCCTGTAAATCCAACAGCACATGTATTTTGGCTTTAGAGGAAAGTGTCATAGTTTTCCTGTTCTTTAGCTAAAAGCTTAGTGACCATGTTACTTATTACATACAGACAAACTGAGAATTTAGGAGGTTCATTACCCACATAAATGGGCAAATAATTATATATTGTTTGTATTTTAGTGTAACAAAGTCTGCAGGACTTTTTTTCCCATCGTTTTATGACATTTCAGTTACTAAATCATCAATCAGATATAGATAAGATATTCACAAATTAACAATATAATTTCTGTAATAATAGTGGTGAAGTATAGAGACGTAAACAGAACTGAACTGCTTTTAATAATAATAAGACTCCTTCAGTTGCTCTAAGCAAGGTTTTAATAGTTTTGGATTTTTCATTATAGTTTAATTTTATTTAGTTTTGACTTTTTTTTTCTCTAATTCAGTTAGTTTTGATTAGGTTTTAGAGCAGGTTTGCTAATTTGACTGGTCTACAATTTCTCAGAAATGATTTGCTTCAGAGATTAAATGTGCTAAATGTTACGTATTTTAATAAGATTAATTGGAAAATAAATGACAAAAGTGCTGGTTTGCTGATGTTTTCAAGGTATATGATTAAGTGTTATTACACATATATATTGGTTTATGTACATTTATATAATAGTTTTATAAATCTTCCACTAAATAGAACCTGTAAAGTGAATGTATTCTAATGTGCAGACAGTGTTTTGAAGTAGATCTTGTAGCTCTGAGACAAATATTCCTTTTGAGTCAAACCCATTCTCTCGTTAATTCTTGAATTTCACATTTTGACCCGAGGCTGTATCTTGGAAAGTTCAGCCAACCAGCATTTTTGACTTGATTTTTCTTTATCAGTGACTCTCATGTGGTAAAATTTCATTACTTTTATTCCTTGTAGACCAGTGTTTTTATTGTTTTTGTTATTTTCTAAATGCTTAGTTTTAGTTTAGTTTTTTTAATATCTTTTATCTTCCTCGCTGTCGTTTTCAAATAAATCCCAGACAGGACTCTGCTGCTTTCTCCCAGCTTTAGTCTCCATGTTTCCAGGTAGAGTTGGGACGAGAAGACGACTCTAAACGACAAGTGACGAGAAGTGACGGACCGTTAAATATCATATGGTGCCAGCAGCTAAAATTGCTTGAGGCAAATTAATCGATTTCATATCAATCTGACATTGACAAAGACGAAAACAAAGGGAATTTTATCCATAATTTTTATACGTTTTAGTTAGTTTTGTAAACACACAAAACAGTTTCAGTTATAATTTTTTTTCTTTTAATTATAGTTTTTATTTATTTCAATTAACGAAAATGTTTTTACAATACTAGTTTTCGTCATTTCGTTAGTTTTTGTTAACGATAATAACCTTGGCTCTAAGTTAAGACACTTGTTAATGTTAGCTATCTTAGCAAAAGGAATTTGAGACCAGTCTTTTGTTTCTTTTACTTGATTACAGTGTTTACTCAGCCTTAAATATACACAGCCTCATAAGTTAAAGCTAACATGAATAACTTAGAAAATGTTTAAGTCATTTTTTGTTAAAAACTGTGTGCTAATCAGTAAGCATTTATTATTTTTGTTGATCAGTTTATCATTCTTTTTTGAAGACACCTCCTGTAGTCCATTCTGGGATTTCATAACAATTAGAAGAGAAATGTCCAGTTGTTTCCTTTGGTTTATCTCTGTGATTAGATTGAAAACACAGTAGAGTGACATGCTAAGTGCTAAAGCTAGTGAGGTGTAGCAGCAGTAACTGGGAGGGGTGAGTCTTAGCAAAGGGTCAGTTGAGGTTACTTCTAATTATTTTGTCGAAGGACTTCTTAAAACCTTTTTTTTTTTTGTCAGAGGTATTGGATGGTACCAGAGTTCATTCAATTCAAACTGGCAGAAAAACAGGAATTGTAGAGATCTGACTGGACGCTTCTCACCTTCATAAAAAACAAACTGACCACCAAGACCTGTGTTACCATGGTAACAGTCACCTACACTGACCAGTGTGTTAAGGATGTTTGTTGGATTGTTTGTTGTAATAATACATTATATTGAGAAAGGGAGTAGATTATTGGTCTGTGCTCAGTCTAGAGCAGTGGTTTCCAACCTTTTTTGGCTCCTGACCCCATTTTAACATCATAAATATCTGGCGACCCCAGACATTCTAAAGGGAGACTTTTTTTTTGTTTTGTTTTTTTGCTAAAATTAATTTGTTTTTGATCATATAATAGTTTGCTATACTATGTTGCAAATAAATGTTAATTTTATACGACATTTAGTCTATATAATGTATATTATTATGGATGGAGGCAGTAAAGCCAGGTCTAGATTACTGCACAAAGTGAGAATTTTATTTTCCTTGGTCAGGATATGTACAGTCAATCCAGCTTGGATTTAAAAGGCTGACAATTAATACTGAACAAACAAGAACTCAAACTATGAATTATGAAAGAGCTGCTCAGCTAAAATTTACTTAAGGGGCCAAATGAGCGGCAATTTTTGTCAAAAAAAAAAAAGTAAGAAATGCATAGAACTGTGTTGAAATAATGCTAATCCATTTGTGCACAGACTACTGATATTATTTGACAGTGGAAGCTATATTTTCAGAAATATTGGATTTTGAATAGCACGTGTGTGTGAAAACATTTGCTAGTGGACGGATGTGACATTACCCATGATGCTTTGCTCAGTACCAGTACTTTATTAGTAATAAACTTATATACTTACTATTGCTAATTCTCCTCTTATTCATAAATGTTAGTATTGTGGATCTAAAACAATAACAGCTGACACAAAAACACAAAATGTGGCAGTGGACGGATGTGACATGGTTGTTACAGATCCCATCATACTGATGCTCGGCAGCCATGTCACCATTTCCACAAATGATCCCTGTGCAAAAACTAGGATCAGAATTATTTATTGTATAGTTTATCATCATACTAAAGAGGATAATATATAATATATATCATATAAAAATGATTATTATTATTAGAAAACTGTTGATTTAAAAAGTGACATGTGACATTCTTAATGTATGTATTGGTGTAACATAAGCAGGATGGATCAGCACCATACTCCATATTGCAACCTGTAAAATAAAACATGTGATATGTAGGATAGAATCTTGTAAGAAAAATTGGGGAATCTAACGGAATAGAATATTTGTTTTTCCGGTAAATTCAGTTCAAATATAACTTGGCCATTTGTGACATGAAAATATAGCATTAATTGTGATGAAATTGGACATTTTTGAGCTGAAAACATAGTTCATATGACCATCAACATGTTGCAACAGAACTGAAATCCTGTAAATTTGCAGAACTTGCATTTATCAACACAAAGTTCCTTTGGGGATTCACTTATATTGATTTCTTATGCACAAAGGCATAAATAAGACCTCTAAGCAAATTTTAGCCGTGCAGCATCTGAAACCCACCACAGTGAACATTTGAAAGATAAACAGTACCACAGCGCTTCAGTTTCAGCTTCAGAATTTGTCATGTCTTGTATGTATTGGGATTGTCTCTATCAACTCACCCTATATTTTTTATTAGTATTTTTTTTTGTTTTGTTTTTTTTAATCAATTTCTAGAAATTTCAGGCAACCCCATCCCCATTGAATTCCAGGCGACCCTACGTGGGGTCCCGACCCCAAGGTTGAAAAACACTGGTCTAGAGAGTACATTTCTACTTGCAGACTGCGCCGTAGGTATATGATTTTAATTAATCTGTAACTGTGGGTATATTCCCTTCACATCTTTACATTTTAATGCATTTTAAATATATTTCAAGGGAAGGCATGACAACAACAGCACAGAGCTTCCTGCTGCAGTACTGTAAACAACCTCTGGGTGGGTGTCTCTGCTTGAAGATCTCACCAGCATGGGCCTGTTTCTTTTTTAATCTATACCATTATTAAGTAAAATGAGTCCTGTAAGGAAGCCTAATTAGAGATGAATTATCATATAACCCCCCCCCCCCACAGTAGACATATTTTGCAATGAAATGTAATGGTATCCATGTTTAGGCCAACATACTAACAACTAATTATATAATGTACATTTTTGTCCAGAACTGACCTTTTTCAGAAATATGTCTTTGCAGCGTCTCATAGATGTTGCAATACAGTGTAACTATGTAAATGTATTCTGTCTGACTTTGATTTGATTGACAGGTATCCCCCAAACCCTTAAACAAGGAGAATCCAGAGGGTTATTATACAGGGTGCAGCGAGCAGTGAGGAGTAATTTTACCCCCAGGAGTGGAAAGACCATGCAATTTACATGTCCAGCCGCATTGCTTATAGCAAGCTCAGTAGCCAATAGGATTTGTTGGCTTTGTAAGATCTGAAGTCTGCTGCTTTGTTATTTACTATGACACGCTATCTGACCTGTATTCTTACAACACATGCACATAAACAAGGATATAATATTTTCATGATTTAGATTTTTACATATTATACAGTTTGTTTAATTCTGCAGAAAACCATTGTAAATCCTCAGTTCTTCTCCCTCTTCTCTTCTCCTCTCCCCTTTCCTTCCTTTTCCCCAATGTTTTCTTTTTACCTCTTGTCCTTGGGAATTCAATCATGGAATAGTGTTGCTGAAAACCTTTCCTCTATGTATTCATGCAACAAGGCTTGGCTAGTGGGTGTTATTGTATGTCCTTGAAATGATGTAGATGCTATCAGTTTCACTGCTGGCTGTGAATGTTGAACACATGAATAAGGAGGGGAAAAGATAGTTTAGTGGGACTGTAACTGAGCAGTTATATGAAATTATAATTATATGAAAATGTTGATGTTTAGAATGACGTAATGAGGCTTTTTTTATTATCACAAACTGGATGGAGATAAACGACGGCAAATAGCCTAATACGTCTGCAAAGTAGAACCGCTAAAAGGAGAAAAATCACTGACGGGAAGTGAAATAAAGATGTGAACAATCAGTAGCATTTGGGTTTTTTTTTTAAACATCCAAATGAAATGCAGCTTTTAGCCTGACTTTATCTTTTTATAATTCCCTACAGATCTAACATGCAGTGTTCTAGTTTTTCCCAATTTCTCCGTCTTATTTCTTGAAACGGTGTTAACTCTCAAAGGTGCATTTGTCAAGGCATGTTTATATAATTCAGAATACATCCATAAATCATCTACAAAAAGCTCATAATATTTAACTTGTGCTTTAAAATACGGTTACAGTCTCATATAAATGGTTAAAAATGCAAGTTTTCTTTGGTTTAGCAGTAGTTAGAATTACAGGTGATAGCTGATATTGGATTTTTGAAGGCTGATGTAATAATTATAGCTCACTGATCGACCATCATCATCATCCAGGCCTTTCCCTCAATCATTTTAATACTGAAAATGCATTATACATGACAGAAATTAACAATATGTGAAGATATAAGAAATCAGTTCCCTGTTAAAGGACCGTCCAAGTTGAAATACTATAAATCTAAGCAAAATAATTGATCAATAGACCCAGAACTGAAGATCAAACTATTATATTTTTATCTTCTGAGCTTTTGTTTTACTTCAGTACCAAGTTAGTGTCCGCTGTTGGACACTATTAATCATCTATTTCTTGTTAAAATGTTTGAATGTTTTGTGAGTATGATACATCGGCGAGGATATATCAGCATAAACTACCATTTTTTTTACATAATCATGTTTATGCTTCATCATTTGCATTCACCAGTATTAAGTCAGTTGGTTAAAACTAACAGTAATTATATTTAAATCATTATTTTCATATCATTTATCATTGTTCGACTGGCACTTTTTGATTTATTCTTAATTTTGTGTGACATCCATGGAGAATTAGTGTGATGGTGGCTTATTGTATATTCTAATATATATTTAAAGTCCCATTTTTTGACTAGAGTATGTAGTTTATTAGGATTTTTACCTTCTTTGATTATTTCAGTAACAGGCCCAGTATGTTACTGTCAGTTTTTAATAACAAAAACAAACATATAATAATAATTTTCCATGATCTGAAAATCTATGATGCTATAAGGCCATAAAGTTAGCAGAATAGACAATAATATCACTCATTTCAGTTTTTTTTATGACAATTAATGCGTGACTCTGTAATAACATGTCATTTCATCAGTGGTAGTGGCTTAGGTTTATCTATAAAGTTAAATCTGAGGTTGTTTCATGAATAGACATGATTGAATTTGTGCTCGCTCAACAATTTTGGGACAAAATACTTTGAAACAGCAGAGTTTTTCTTGATTTTTATTTATTTTCCTGGTCCAAAAGGGAAATAAATAAGAGTGGAAACAAAATAAACCCACAGAAATAACATCAGCATGGGCCAAATTGATATTTTAAATATCAGTATTGGTTTAAAATGTCGCAATCTGTGCATCCTCAGTGGAAATGTTTCGTTTTAGTGTTGCCTGAAATGTTTACTGTTCTAAAACACTGAATGCTGATTACAAGAGGTTTTACATGACGTTTCCATGGAGATCGTGACTGTATTTTCATTATTTACATGAAGGAACCGCAAACAGAAAGTGGACACAGCCCAATATAACAAAACACATCGATACAGAGAAAAAAGAAACATGAATTTCAAGTTTCTCTTGCCTGGTGATTTACTGGACTCTACAGAAAATCCATACGACTGTGAGGATATTCACACAGGCCTGACAGATTTGGACTTAGAACGGACTGTGTAGTGCATGTGATGTGTTACAGTGGAAGTATTCAGACATGTTTTGGACAGTAAAACTTCAGCTGAGCAGCAACAAAATCAGTTTTGATCATCAACATATACTGAGTTGCTAATTGTTCAAGTCGTACACGCTTCTGCTTAATCATTTGGATAGATGTGTTAAGCATTTGGAATCTGTGTAAAAGAACGAGACGTCTAAATCTGTTGTGAACAAGTGCCCGGTGGTGTTTTGGAAATAGTCATTATCACTTAAGAACCGGGCCAAAGCTATTAAAGACAACATTAAGGCAAGAGTTTGTGAATAACTGGCGATCGTTATATGTTTTACAGAGAGGTTTCTTTTCTAAAAGGAGCAAAAAATAAAACGTAAAGGATTTGTACGCAGTTAGAACAGAAATGTTTTGGGACAAAGTCATATGACAAACATGATAAATGGGCATAATTCCCCACCTCGTGCTCATATTGTTTCCAGACTGACCCCAAACAAGTCTGAGCGCCACCCCTTGACCTCAAAGCCCCTCCCCCCACGACTCCTGCAGTCAATCATGTATTACATTGTGCATTAACCTGCCATTGACCTCTGTATGCTAAACCCAATTGCCATATTATCTCCAGCGTAATGTTCTACTCTTAGTTATCTTCATAGGACCGAATCAGATTTTGTGCTCCACTTTAGCCTCGGGCATAAAAAAAAAAGTCTCAAATGAATGCCATGGGGGGATGTGAGGGTGGAGGGTGGAGGTGGAAGTTGGGGGGTATGGGCGGGGGGGTTGTCTCATCTAAATCACCAAAAATGGGAACTGAAGTAGAAGCTGCAGCAGTAAAGAGAACACAGCATATGTACAGTTGGGGAAAAAATTATTAGACCACCCCTTGTTTTCTTCAATTTCTTGTTAATTTTAACGCCTGGTACAACTAAAGGTACATTTGTTTGGACAAATATAATGATAACAACCAAAATAGCTTATAGTAGTTTAATTTCAGAGCTGATATCTATCCATTTTCCATGGTTTTCTTCATAATAACCAAAATCACTTCAGTTCTTACATCAATATCTATGGCATTGTACTGACAAAAACAGTGCTTTTAGACATTCCATGTTTTCTTTTCTGTCTGTTTTAGTCACATGATACACACAGGAGTTAGTACTTGATTGCATAACTGTTGTTTTTGATGACTTTAGATGGTCTAATAAATTTTTCCGTGACTGTATGTCTTGAACTATAGACAGTTTTGGCAAGACCATATTAAATTTACTGAACTAATCTTTCATTTCAGTTTACTTTTTTATTTATTTTGCATCAATAACAATACACAATTATCTCAAGGCACTTGAGAAATTCAGATCAAGTCCTTAAAAACATTTTATAAGGTCTACAGGTAGTACTTGTCACCATGTTCTTGTTTTCTTTCTCTTTTTCTGTAATCTTCACGTAGTACTTGATTACATATTCATTGTTTTTGATGACTTTTGATGGTCTAATATTTTTTTCCGCGCCTGTACACATTTATCCTTTTACCTATCTAGAAACTTAGGAAACAAGCCCCCCCCCCATTTTAATTGGGATTTTAGTAGTTTGTTTTTTTCTCTCTCTCTCTCATTGGTTGACATTGTGTAAGGGTTAAAGACAGAAAAAATAATAGTTTTGTAGATTTTCACCTTGTATTGTAGACTAGATCTGCTCTTTCAATAAAAATGAATATAATAAGTTGTATTCTAACCTAATAGTAGCTAGATTTGTCAACCACCAATTACAAAATATTACTTTCAGCTTAGAAAAGATTGGTTTGTGTATTTGTTTGTTTGCTTTTAGGCATTCCATGTTTTCTTTTCTGTCTGTTTTAGTCACATGATACACACAGGAGTTAGTACTTGATGACTTTTGATGGTCTAATATTTTTTTCTGCGCCTGTACACATTTATCCTTTTACCCATCTAGAAACTTAGGAAACAAGTCCCCCCCTTTGCCCCATTTTAGTTGGGATTTTAGTAGTTTGTTTGTTTTTTTTTTTCCTCTTTGGTTGACATTGTGAAAGGGTTAAAGACAAAAAAAGCAATAGTTTTGTAGATTTTCACATTGTATTGTAGACTAGATCTGCTCTTTGAATAAAAATGAATATAATAAATTGCATTCTAACCGAATAGTAGCAAGGTTTGTCAAACATCGATTACAAAATACTGCTTTCAGCTTAGAAAATATTGGTTTGTTTGTTTGTTTGTTTGCTTTTAGGCATTCCATGTTTTCTTTTCTGTCTGTTTTAGTCACATGATACACACAGGAGTTAGTACTTGATTGCATAACTGTTGTTTTTGATGACTTTTGATGGTCTAATCATTTTTTCCGAGACTATTTCTGCTGCCAGAGAAAGAAAGTTTAAATTTGGGAGTTTAAGTTCGAGCTTCTCCATCTGAAATCTGTAAAGACGCCCTACTGACATCTGACACTTTAATGTCTACAATTACCACCTCGTAGCCAGAGTAATTTGCGTAACACATTTGTTATTACGACCCGCGCGCCTGACCAATGAGCCCGCTAATACAGAGAATAATGATAATCCCGTGATAATGTTTTGAAGTCAAAATAATGCTAATGCCTCTAATGATGAAGCATGCTCAGAAATCCCTTCCCGTCATCCCATTGTCTCCCGTGGCGGAGGAGCTGGCCCCCGGGCCCCATGGGAAATCTGTAATGTATTCAGCCAGGCCTTGGGAGTAAAATGAAAACAAATGTGGTGTAATAAAGGAGAGAAGATGAAGCGATTCTGTGATGATGCTCTCCACCGGCCTTATAAATCAAAATAAAAGTGGAGCAGGTCATATGTGTCCCCACCCTCTCCGGATACACACAGACACATACATATGTACACACACAGCCTACACATGCATGCATATAGGTATATATGGGCGTGAGTGCAGAAGAATGAGGCGGAAGAGGCTAAAGGAACAAACCCCTATACCGTCTATTTGTAGCAAACATGTTTTATCCCCTTTAATGAAAGTTTGCTTCATTTCGCCGTCGTGCGTTGACATGTTTTTGTGCAGTGTTTGCATAGGAGGCGCCTCAATCATCCAATTACACTGAGATAAATCTGTGCAGGATCACCTTGCACTTATTCAAGGCTGGGCTTCTTAGCTTGGAAATTAGTACAACTAGAGGTCAACCCATATCTGGTGGTTTCATATAAAAATTAAGCTGAGACAGATGAAGAAAAGGGAACAAACCTCAATTTTTCTGCAATGAATACCACAAAAAGTTAGTTTTAATTCCCTTTTGTGTGAGAACAGTACAAATCATTAATTTTAGTGAGTGTTTTAACGCTCACTGTGGTTTTATTTCCTTTTTTAATGGGGAAAATAGTAAGAATCAAGGGGGAAAATGAAAGCCTGCTATTTTATTTAGTTTTAGTTCGTCTTTTATTGTTCATTATAGTTGCAGCATTTTTATTTACGGTGCTTTATTAGCGAAAATGAATAGTCTAACATGCAAGATTTACATTTATTTTTCATGTATAGCGTAATAAACTCCATAGAAAGTGAAACAAAACATATAAATCCAGAGCTGAGCATCAAACTAACATCATTCTTTTATTTAGTTATTTATTTTTTGATATTGTTTCCACTCAGTCAGTTATTACATGTGCCACCATCGGAGATACATGTTACAGATACTGTTATTCTTTAGTTAGTTAGTTTTTTATTGTTCATTATAGTCGCAGCATTTTTATTTACAGTGCTTTATTAGCGAAAATGAATAGTCTAACATGCAAGATTTACATTTATTTTTCATGTATAGCTAAATAAACTCCATAGAAAGTGAAACAAAACATATAAATCCAGAACTGAGCATCAAACTAACATCATTCTTTTATTTATTTATTCACTTTTGTATATTATTTCCAGTCAAAGTCAGTTATTGCAGCTGAAAAGGAAAAATATACCAGTGATCGCTATCGGAAATACATGTTACTGATACTGTTAATCTTTAGTTAGTTCATCTTTTATTGTTCGTTACGGATCATTAATTTTAGTAAATGTTTTAATGCTCACTGTGATTTTTTTTTTTTTTTTTTTTTGATGGGACAATAGTAAGAATCAAGGGTGGAAATGAAAACTTTCTATTTTATTTAGTTTTAGCTAATCGTTTATAGTTCATTATGGTCACAGCATTTTTATTTACAGTGCTTTAGTAGTGAAAATGAATAGTCTAACATGCAAGATTTACATTTATTTTTCATATATAGCGTAATAAACTCCATAGAAAGTGAAATAAATCACATAAATCCAGAGCTGAGCATCAAACTAAAATTATTCTTTTTATTTATTTATTTATTTATTGATATTGTTTCCACTTAGTCAGTTATTACATGTGCCACCATCAGAGATACATGTTATTCTTTAGTTAGTTAGTCTTTTATTGTTCATTATAGTCGCAGCATTTTTATTTACAGTGCTTTTTTAGCGAAAAAGAATAGTCTAACGTGCAAGATTTACATTTATTTTTCATGTATAGCTAAATAAACTCCATAGAAAGTGAAACAAAACATATAAATCCAGAACTGAGCATCAAACTAACATCATTCTTTTATTTATTTATTCACTTTTTTATATTATTTCCAGTCAAAGTCAGTTATTGCATCTGAGAAGGAAAAATATACCAGTAGTCAATGTTGGAGATACCTGTTACTGATACTGTTAACCTTTAGTTAGCTAGTCTTTTATAGTTCATTATAGTTGCAGCATTTTTATTTACAGTGCTTTATTAGTGAAAATGAAGTCTAACATGCAAGATTTACATTTATTTTTCATGTAAACAAAACATTTAAATCCAGAACTGAACATCAAAATAACATCATTCTTTTATTTTATTTTTATATTATTTCCACTCAAAGTCAGTTTATTACAGTTGAGAAGGAAAAATATACCAGTGGCCGCAGTCTTAGATACATGTTACAGATACTGAAACGGGGTTTCTCCTGCATCGAGTTTCAGCTCCGTCAAAGTTTGTGTCTCCATTAACTGTAATTACTCTGGTCTAGAATTTTTTTAATTTATTTTTTTGTCTATGTGATAGATTTAATGTGTTAAATTGTACATAAGTGAATCAGATGAACTGGAAAACAAATGACAGAAGTGCTGGTTTGCGCATATTTTTTTAAGATATAAGGTGTTATTTTTTATATACATACCTTTATGTACATTTATTTATTATTATTTATGTTAAACTTGAAGGAATCTGAAAAGTGAATGTGTTCTAATGCGCAGATAGTGTTTTGAAGTTGAACATTCTGTCATTAATTCATAGGATTTAACATTTTGACTCAACGTAGTATCTTGAGAACACGTTTGGCTTAATTTTCTTCATTATTGACCCAAATTTGATAAAGTTTAGCTCATTTTATTGAAGCATTTTTCCTGTTGACTAGTATTGGTGCCTTAATGAAAAATCAGTGGTGCGTTCAGTGGATTTCTGTAATTTTAAGTGTTATGGAGCCTTTTTGTTTTTTTCAACACCTCCAGTAAATAATGCTGTGTATTTAAAGCATTGACAGGGAGATAAAAAAAAAAAAAAGATAATCAGTGAAAATTATTTATCAGTGTTGGTTTAGTATTATATGTTTTAATGTGGTCTTGTTTTTTCAATCATTTCGGTATTATAACAATACCTCAGTTTAATGACTCAGACACTTACTTTTACTCTGTAATTTTATCTTTATTTGTGTATTTAGCTGATGGAAAATGAATTTCCTCTTGAGGATGTAGAAAGCTGATCTGCATCTCTGTCTATATTTGCTGAAGTCAGTTGAAGGCACATTACACCTAATCCGAAATGTAGCACATCTGCCGCATTACAAACCAAAAAAAAAAAAAAAAACTTGTGGTAGTGTGTACAATATCTTATCAGCTAATCTATCTCTGCTGCAAACATATGCAAATATTGTGTTTTAGCTTTAATGCCGACTATAACTAACATAAGGGTAGTCCAGATGCTTTAAAAATACAGATTATATGATTCATTTGAGACGATTTTTAACATTAAAACCTTCTAATAAAGACCTAAACGGCAAAAGTTACGAGACAAAACACCCAAATTCACTCTAGTTAATCTCATCTTTTGTCAAAACTTTCTTTCTCAAATGAAAATGACGTTATTAAGATTAGAAACAGGAAACGCTGCGATGAATCAGCAGTCAAACTGGCAGGAAGATGCTTCAACATGTAAATAATCTCACATTTATCAAACTGGAACCATAGAAACCAATTCAAGACTCAAACTTATTAAATATATTAAAGACCTACAGCTGCTGGCAACAAAAAAAAGCATTTACTGATTTAAAATGTTTATTAACCTCAAAAAGATTAATCACTACATATATTATAAATGATAATAAATCACCCTTAAAGACCTAGAACTACTTTTGTGGAGACTTCTACAAGAA
Organism: Sphaeramia orbicularis; assembly: GCF_902148855.1. Taxonomy (NCBI): domain Eukaryota; kingdom Metazoa; phylum Chordata; class Actinopteri; order Kurtiformes; family Apogonidae; genus Sphaeramia; species Sphaeramia orbicularis. Next base: position 12,483,305 of record NC_043963.1, on the reverse strand, counting down.
TTCTCAACATTTGAATGAATGAATGAATATTTTTTTTTAATTTCGGTTTTGTACAAAACACATACATATGAAGAACATGCAATTAACACCGAAAGAGGAAGAAGCTGAAGCCGGAGGTTTATTTTTGCTTCTCCTACTCCCATCTTTTGAATTACCTGAAGTTGCAGCAAATAAATGTTACGCCCCGGCCTAGGGGTTTACCTGGGCGAACATAATATGCTCTACTTTGACCCCTCCCAGCTCCCAAGCACACACGTCAGTCAAAAACTAAAGTTTACAGTGTTTATTACAATTATTTTTCTCTAAACAACTAAGGAAGGGTTAGGGGAGGGAACGGCTAAAACAACAAACAAAATCTCTTCTAGTTTAAACTAATTTACCTAATCCAAAATAAATGCAAGAAATAAAATACAGAAAATTTACCTAACTACCTAACCAAAAACAGGAGAAAACGGGAAAACAAAAGAGCCGACCTCCCCTACCAGAAAAAGGTTCAATTTAACAAAAACTATTTACAAATACAAACAGTCGAATTTTTCAGGAGCACACGAAGACTGACGGTCACACACACGAACACAGGGTTGAGAGCTGGCAGGAGGCAAGAGAGAGCGAGGACAGAAGTTCCAGGGCCATTTTTAAAGGGCTGGGCAATCATGCTCCACCAATCAGCAACCTGCAACACAAACAGACACAAAAGGGCGCAGCACACCTACAGGACGGGGGAGAACACACACACTAAACAAAAAACATATATACATATACATACAAATAGACAAATTATGACCCAGGGTCATAACATAAAGCATAAACACAAATTAGTCTACATTCAGTTTAAGTCACTTAGAGATTATTTTACTTTCATAGAGAACTTGAGAAATTATAGCTTTTTTTTAAAAAACTGGATGAGCTACACAGTTTCACTTTATCATTCAACTAATTCCATAATTTGACACCTATAACAGAAACACAGTCATATTTAACATTTGTTCTTAAATTATAATTCCCTTCTCCTAACTTAAACATTTTTTGAATACAAACAGGAAGACTTTTGTTCTAAGCAAAATAATTTCCATTCTTTTTAAATATATAATATCAGGAAATGTTAATATACTAGATCCTACAAAAAATGGATTACTTGGTTGAAGATAACCAGCTTTATTTATTACTCTAATAGCTTTTTCTTTGGAGTTTAATTAAAGGGTTTGTATTAGTTTTATACACATTGCCCCACATTTCCACACAATATGACATACACTACAAACAAAAAATTAAGGATATTTTAAATTTTTGGGCTATTTTTTATTTTCAGCTGAGATTCTTGCACAGCGCTTTTTACTGTTTTTGTGGGTGCGTTGAATTGAAATGCATTTTTTTAATGACCAGACATAGTTTTATTTAAAAATGGCAAAAATTAGAAAAAAAAGGCAAAAAGGCAAAAAAAAAAAAAAAAAAGAAATATCCTTAATTTTTTGTTTGTAGTGTATATGGCAATACAAGGGAACAATACCATATATGCTAATATTTCTTGTTCAACAAATCTGTAGTTTTATAAAGAATCACAACAGTCTTGGACATTTAACCTTTTGTAAGTGATTTCTCACCATTTATTATAATACGATCCTCTGCATTTTGCTTTTTTCAGTGAAAATCAAGTATTTTTCTCTATTTTATTTACTGATCATGCAGTTGTTCATAAAAACTAGTAAATTCAAAGGTTTTCTGTGTAGGTTCTCACTTGCTCAGGTCATCATTCTTCATGGTAATTCTTCTTGGTTCAACAATGTTTCGACGAAACATTGTCAAAAGAGCTGAACCGGTCCAGTTGAACCGAGAAGAACTACCAAGAAGAAATTCAAAGGTTAATGCATCAAAATGTAAGGAAAAACTGAAGAACAAGTGACCTCTGCAACAAAATATATGATTTACTGAACATAAAAACATTTTTACAACCACTGTCATGTATTAGATTACATGGGTTTTCTTCGAGGTTATTCCACGTTCACTTCAGAGCCTCTAAACTTTCAAGTGGGTCATATCTGATACGCCGAAAAACTGCATTTGACCTGAATTATTTCAATGTACTGATAATATTAGGGGTTCTAAAGTTATTAAACATTTTAGATCAGTTGATGCTTTTGGTCATCAGCAGCTGTTTAGGTCTTTGAGGGTTAAATGTGGGTAAATAATATCATTTAGAAGGCGCCGCAGAATGAGTTCTAGGTCTTTAAGGTTTAATAACAGTGAAATGTATTCCTATTGATACTATATCTTGAGAATTTTGAGATTATTTTAATGTTTTTCAAGACATTGGACTGTTTTGACTAAGCAACACCTCACTGGAATTGTTCTTTTTTTCTAGGTTCATCTTCCTCCAATGCACTTGCCGCACATTCAGGTGTGCACAGACTCTTTTCAATATTTGCATAAAAACGAAACCTGAAATGACGCATCAACAGTTCCAGTAGAAATGGGCCATCCGAGGTAATTCATCTGATTCGCCTTCTTTTTAGATCAGTAGATGCTTTTGGTGTTTAGATCTTTGAGGGTTAAATGTGGGTAAAAAATATCATTTGGAAGGTGCCACAAAATTAGTTCCAGGTCTTTAAGGGGTAAAAACATTGAAATTTACATTTATTGATACTATATCTTGAGAAATTTTAGGTTATTTTAATGTTTTTCAAGACATTGTGCTGGTCTGACTGGTGAAATGCTACAGCGTAAGTGACACCACACTGGAATTCTTCTTGTTTTCTAGTTTCATCTTCCTCTAATGCATTTGCTACACATTCAGGTGTGCACAGACTCTTTTCAATATTTGCATAAAAAACGAAACCTGAAATGACGCATCAACAGTTCCAGTAGAAATGGGCCATCCGAGGTAATTCATCTGATTCGCCTTCTTTTTAGATCAGTAGATGCTTTTGGTGTTTAGATCTTTGAGGGTTAAATGTGGGTAAAAAACATCATTTGGAAGGTGCTGCAAAATTACTTCCATGTCTTTAAGGGGTAAAAACAGTGAAATTTACTTGTACTGATACTGTATCTTGAGAATTTTAAGATTATTTTAATGTTTTTCAAGACATTGTGCTGGTCTGACTGGTGAAATGCTTCAGCATAAGTGACACCGCACTGGAATTCTTCTTGTTTTCTAGTTTCATCTTCCTCCAATGCACTTGCCGCACATTCAGGTGTGCACAGACCCTTTTCAATATTTGCATAAAAAACGAAACCTGAAATGACGCATCAACAGTTCCAGTAGAAATGGGCCATCCGAGGTAATTCATCTGATTCGCCTTCTTTTTAGATCAGTTGATGCTTTTGGTCGTTAGCAGCTGTTTAGGTCTTTGAGGGTTAAATGTGGGTAAAAAACATCATTTGGAAGGTGCCACAAAATTACTTCCAGGTCTTTAAAGGGTAAAAACAGTAAATTTGCTTGTACTGATACTATATCTTGAGAATTTTGAGATTATTTTAATGTTTTTCAAGACATTGTGCTGGTCTGACTGGTGAAATGCTACAGCAGAAGCAACACCGCACTGGAATTCTTCTTGTTTTCTAGTTTCATCTTCCTCCAATGCACTTGCCGCACATTCAGGTGTGCAAAGACTCTTTTCAATATTTGCATAAAAACGAAACCTGAAATGACACATCAACAGTTCCAGTAGAAATGGGCGATCGGAGGTAATTCATCTGATTCGCCTTCTTTTTAGATCAGTAGATGCTTTTGGTGTTTAGATCTTTGAGGGTTAAATGTGGGTAAAAAACATCATTTGGAAGGTGCTGCAAAATTACTTCCATGTCTTTAAGGGGTAAAAACAGTGAAATTTACTTGTACTGATACTGTATCTTGAGAATTTTAAGATTATTTTAATGTTTTTCAAGACATTGTGCTGGTCTGACTGGTGAAATGCTTCAGCATAAGTGACACCGCACTGGAATTCTTCTTGTTTTCTAGTTTCATCTTCCTCCAATGCACTTGCCGCACATTCAGGTGTGCACAGACCCTTTTCAATATTTGCATAAAAAACGAAACCTGAAATGACGCATCAACAGTTCCAGTAGAAATGGGCCATCCGAGGTAATTCATCTGATTCGCCTTCTTTTTAGATCAGTTGATGCTTTTGGTCGTTAGCAGCTGTTTAGGTCTTTGAGGGTTAAATGTGGGTAAAAAACATCATTTGGAAGGTGCCACAAAATTACTTCCAGGTCTTTAAAGGGTAAAAACAGTAAATTTGCTTGTACTGATACTATATCTTGAGAATTTTGAGATTATTTTAATGTTTTTCAAGACATTGTGCTGGTCTGACTGGTGAAATGCTACAGCAGAAGCAACACCGCACTGGAATTCTTCTTGTTTTCTAGTTTCATCTTCCTCCAATGCACTTGCCGCACATTCAGGTGTGCAAAGACTCTTTTCAATATTTGCATAAAAACGAAACCTGAAATGACACATCAACAGTTCCAGTAGAAATGGGCGATCGGAGGTAATTCATCTGATTCGCCTTCTTTTTAGATCAGTAGATGCTTTTGGTGTTTAGATCTTTGAGGGTTAAATGTGGGTAAAAAATATCATTTGGAAGGTGCTGCAAAATTACTTCCAGGTCTTTAAGGGGTAAAAACAGTGAAATTTACTTGTGTTGATACTATATCTTGAGAATTTTGAGATTATTTTAACGTTTTTCAAGACATTGTGCTGTTCTGACTGGTGAAATGCTACAGCGTAAGTGACACCACACTGGAATTCTTCTTGTTTTCTAGTTTCATCTTCCTCTAATGCATTTGCTACACATTCAGGTGTGCACAGACTCTTTTCAATATTTGCATAAAAAACGAAACCTGAAATGACGCATCAACAGTTCCAGTAGAAATGGGCCATCCGAGGTAATTCATCTGATTCGCCTTCTTTTTAGATCAGTAGATGCTTTTGGTGTTTAGATCTTTGAGTGTTAAATGTGGGTAAAAAACATCATTTGGAAGGTGCCACAAAATTAGTTCCAGGTGTTTAACCCTTTCATGCATAGTGGTCACTACAGAGGACAGTTATTCTCCAGCTGTTCTCTTATATTTTCATGGATTTTGTTGTTTTAGTTCCATATCAGCCAACACAGTGGACGCTTATGCACCATCTCATACACTGCAATTCATACTATTACTGTAACTTTGCTGTTCTCGATAAAGCTGATCTGCACGAACATGTTTGAGTGTAAATCAATAGCTAATTGTTATTAGACTGAAATGAACAGTTTTCTTAATGAAAAGGTTTGTTTTTTTTTTCATATGATCTCCATGAAGTGAGTAATAACTAGTATTAGAGTATGTTAAAATGTGAGAAAACATCAGATTAACTGCATGAAAAATGTTTTTATTTCATAGTTTTCACACAGTTTATCACTTTCTGATGATGGGTTTTAAATACATGTTTCTTTGCTTCAAAAATGAAACGCATGATGTCCAGCTGAGTGGACATTTTTGTAACTCCATGAAAAATAGGTTCTTGAAAAAATTTCAATCACATTCTTTTTTCATGCCTAAAGAGGAATAAAAACACTCAGGAAAAAAAATCTTGATTAAGGTTCTCATAATTCATGCATGAAAGGGTTAAGGGGTAAAAACAGTGAAATTTACTTGTGTTGATACTATATCTTGAGAATTTTGAGATTATTTTAATGTTTTTCAAGATATTTTGCTTGTCTGATTGGTGAAATGCAACAGCAGAAGCAACACCACACTGGAATTCTTCTTGTTTTCTAGTTTCATCTTCCTCTAATGCATTTGCTACACATTCAGGTGTGCACAGACTCTTTTCAATATTTGCATAAAAACGAAACCTAAAATTATGCATCAACGGTTACAGTAGAAATGGGCCATCTGAGGTAATTCATCTGATTGACCTTCTTTTTAGATCAGTAGATGCTTTTGGTCGTTAGCAGCTGTTTAGGTCTTTGAGGGTTAAATATGGGTAAAAAACATCATTTGATCTAATACCTGATGACATAATTAAAAGAGAAGACACTTATTTAAAATTTTAATTTTTGCCTGCAAAAAGGTAGTCACAAGGAACTGGTTAAAAAGTGACCCTCTTCAACCACAACAATGGCTGGACATTATAGAGGAAATATATTCCATGGAAAAAATAACATTTCAGCTGAGGATTAAGATGGGAACTTTTAAGCAAAGATGGGAGAAATGGATCATATTCAAAGACAGAAATTCTTGATATCAGATTAAGTATGGAAAAGCAGTCGAATGTATAAGGAACAACATCCCCCTTGTTGTATTGTGTGTTTCCCCCTTCTTTTTTTTTTTCTTTTTTTTTTATTTAGTGTTGTTACTGCACTGTAAAAGTGATTTAAAACATCAAAATAAAGAGTATTAAAAAAAACAAAAACAGCATTTGGAAGGGGCTGCAAAATTATTTCCAGGTCTTTAAGGGGTAAAAACAGTAAATTTACTTGTGTTGATACTATATCTTGAGAATTTTGAGATTATTTTAACGTTTTTCAAGACATTGTGCTGTTCTGACTGGTGAAATGCTACAGCAGAAGCGACACCGCACTGGAATTCTTCTTGTTTTCTAGTTTCATCTTCCTCCAATGCACTTGCCGCATATTCAGGTGTGCACAGACTCTTTTCAATATTTGCATAAAAACGAAACCTGAAATGACGCATCAACGGTTACAGTAGAAATGGGCCATCGGAGGTAATTCATCTGATTCGCCTTCTTTTTTTTTTGGTGTCTCTTTGAGGTGGCGGGTCATGGAGCTTCTGTTGTAATTAAACCTGACTGAAGCTGCTGCTGTTACCCGTCTCCGCCTGTAGGGGCTGCTGTGGTGTCGATGTATCCACCACTTGAAGGCAGCAGTTCCAGACACTGAGACTTGATGAGGGTACAGTAGTGGCAGTGCTCATTATTCAGCCCATTTTAAAAGAATTAAAATGGGAGAAAAAAAAAAAACAGCTGGTTATCTTGGCCCAGATTTTAGCGCAGCAGTTGAAAATTCAAAGATTCATTGAAAAGGAATTAGAGCTGATGTGAAAATCGTCCTCCTGCGTACAGAATACCCATTTGGCTCTGAAGTGCGTAAGGTTTCAGGGTCAATAACGAGAAATTAGTTTTTATTTTTAGGGGGTACTTCTGAATTAGTTGCGAAACACACTCTAGAAACCCCCTACAGTCCCTTTCAAACCAGCAAACTTTGAAGCCGGTTGTGAGACTTTTTCCCTCCGACAAGGTGGCTGCTTATTACATAGATAAAGAATAGTAAACAGAGAGTACAATAAATAATTGATGCCTAATAAGTTGAGGGAGAGCGTACCAGGGCTCCTTTTTTATTTTCGGGCCAAGAATAGAGAAAGCCTCCTGAGTTGTTTATTTCCTCCCTCCTTTCTTTCTTTTCATGTCCTTCTCATTTTACGAGCCATGAGTCAACACAGCACACGTAAATGATATTTTGACACAGAGAGCAATGAATAATGCATTTGAATTTACTTTTATGCCAGAGTTAAACCCCTCTCAGCACCCCCCCCACCTCTCCTCTTTTTCTGCTGTTCCCCCCTCTGTTTTCTACCCTCCTCCCTCCCTCTGTCTTTACCCCGGCCTCCTCCTCCTCTCCTCACTATTCATCCTCATCAGAGCTCAACCTCATTTCTCCCCTCTCGCTGCCCCTCCCTTTTTTTTTTTTTTTTTTTTCTTCTTCTGCTCCCTCCTCCTACACCTCCATCAGCCGGCACAGAGGAAATACTACAAAAATCCGTCTCTGAGCTTTCAGACTGAAGATCTACTCTATCAGTGTCCTGCTCTGGTGGCTGCTCACTGACATATATATATATAAAAAAAAAATTTCTATAATCATAGAATCAGAAATTGGAACAGACACAGGTGAGATATTTTTGCAAAAGTTACCGAGTAAAAAGATTGGCTTATACTCTCACTTACTGATCTACTCTGACCCAGTAGTATGAAATAAGCCAAATAAATTCAGAGCACAGTGTCGGCCCAGGGTAAATAAAAAAGCTTTTTGTTTTAACATCTTCCATTTTGCATCTTTTTTTTATTATTTCAGTTTTATCTCAACTCTACCTTAATTTAGACCCTTTTTTTTCTTTGGATGACTGTTTGTCCTTCTCTTCTTATTAGGGCTGGACCCAAATGTATTACTGTTTGTCATATCACCCATTTGGAAGGTTGACATCTGTTTTCAGTTTTAATAATTGAGTCATTTGCTTTTTTTATTTTTACAGTGGAAGATGATAAGGTTTTCTTATAGTAGGCTTCTTTTAAAAATTATTAAAATATTTCATTAGTTTCATAGCATAATGGCCTAAATCACAGGTGTCAAACATGTGGCCCGGGGGCCAAATCTGGCCCGCCAAAGGGTCGATTCCAACCCCCAAGATGAACGTGCATAAAGGAACCTAAACAGTCCAGGTTGTCCAAATCATTTTGGTTCAGGTTCCACATACAGACCAATGTGATCTACAGTAAAAATAACAACATAATAACCCATAAATAATGACAATGTCAGATTTTCTTTGTGAAAAATTATGTGGAAAAATTTAAGTGAAAAAAATAACATTACACTGTGAAAATATTTACATTTACAAAACTATTCTTTCACAATAAAATGCTGATAAATACAAAAATAAAAATAAAGATGAACCACCTGAAATGTGCAATTTGAACAATATTCTGCCTGTTACTATATGTTTTGTGCATTTATGGATCCACTGTGATCTGTAGTTGTGTTAATAATAAGAGATGGAATATTGTAGAAATTGTTCAAATTTTAGTTCCAAACTCCAAAATTTTAACAATATTCTACCTGTTACCAAATGTTTATGTAGCACCGTGTGTAAATGTACATGTATAAATAATAAGTCGAGGCATAATATTGTTAAAATTGCACTAATTTTTCAAATGATATTTCTTTTTTTTTTTTCAGATTATTCACATCTTTTTTGTAAAATTTAAATATTTTCATAATTTAACTGGGTTTTGTTTTTTTTATACTAAAACAAAAAGAAAAACTTGGATTTGTCATTATTTATAGGTTATTAAGTCATTATTTTACTGGTTCGGGCCCGCTTGAGATCAAATTGGGTTAAATATGGCCCCTGAACCAAAATGAGTTTGACACCCCTGGCCTAAATTATACACTATATGGACAAAAGTATTGGGACACTTTGAATTTAGGTGCTTCTTTTCTCACAGAGCTACAAAGTAATAATGATAAATGTCATAATATAATTTTATATTTGTGATAAATATCATATTGATTGTTAATATTTGTGTTTATATCTCAAATCAGCATGAGCAGGACATGTTATGAGCTGTAGCCATGATGCATCTTAATATTTTGTATATTGTGTATTTGCATATTATTAATATTATGTATTACCAGGGGGGACAGAGCTTTTTCTATTCCAGCTCCAACCCTCTGGAACTCCCTCCACCAACCATCTGACACTGCTCCAACCTCAACACCTTCAAATCCCTTTTAAAAACTCATTCATTTAAGGTTGCTTTTAATGTTTAATTGTTTTATATTCATATACCCGCCTTTTGCACCTGCTTTTTTTATCTGTTTTTAATGTGTTTGGTTTTCATTTTTTATCTGCTTTATGTAAAGTGTCTTTGAGTACCATGAAAAGCGCTATACAAATAAAATTTATTATTATTATTATTATTATTATTTTGATGTTTATATCTCAAATCAGTGTGAACGGAACATCGTATGAGCTGTCACCGTGATGTGTCTTAATATTTTTGTCCGTATAGTGTATGACTTTGGCAATTATGCTATGAGGCTGACAATTACAAATAAATTACCTAAAATTATCATTATGGATTAATCTCCAAATCAAGGGTCTTGCATGTCTGTATGTTTATAAATGCATTATTGTGTGTGCAGTTATTTGAGTTTACGTGCTCCTTATTTATGCTGTGTATCCTCCATCTACAGTGTTAGGGAGTAGAGGGATACATTTATTTATATAGGAAGTAGACAATATATTTAACAGTATTTAGTTTCAGTTTGATGCAAATATGTTGGAAATATTATAGTTATGTTCTTAAAATCATTAGTTTACTGAAAGGTACTATATACAGTATTTCTACTTTCAAATAATAAAAAAATACCTATAATTAACTATGGTGTTTAGAATAAACAGCTATTGGATTGTATAGATATGAACTGAATGTATTTCTAGTGACGGGACGGGGGATTTATGTGACCACTAGAGGGATTAGTGAGCATCAGAAAGTGACCAGATGGGATGAGAACCATTAAGAAACAACATTTAGAGTAAAATAAAAGAAGTAATAAAAATAGAAGCCGTTGTTTTCAGTTCTAAATGAAAAGAATGGAGTTTGATTATAAAATGGCAGTGTTTATTTTACACAGGTGAGTTTGATTATGAAGGTATAAAGTTATTATGGGATGTTATTTTTGCTAAGTTGCCGTTCCACGGTTCAGACTAAACTGTGACAGTTCTGACCTTGTTTGTTCGATTCCAAACAGATCTTTAGTTCAGCTACTGACAACACAAACATACAGGAAACAGAGGTGTTTTGTGGTTTTACTGTGGCTGTTTTCTGTCTAAAAACAGAGCTAAGCTAACAGAGCTATAATGTAAACTATCAGCTGATGCAGCACGTGAAGATTATAAGACACAGCGTGAATTTGACCAGACTCATCTCATGAAGTCACGTTGTATGTTACACCAGTTCTTATGGCATTTGGCGTGCTATACGTACGCATTTTCATCCTTTTGCGTGTTATTCAACGCCATTTGATCGCGTGTCAACGTACGCCGAGATCTCCGGTTTACATATCTGTAACAGCTAACCCTAACCGTAACTGTAACTGCTAATCGCGTGGTATTTTACGTGGCGTGAACATACACTCGAAAAGCTTATATTACGTACAGATAACACGCCAATTAAAAGTGGTGTGTTATCTGTACGCAATTCATGATATCATGTTGATTTTTAACCGACTGTCAAAATAAGTGACTGACAAACTAAAATGTGGTGGAACATTGCCCACTGTTTGACACTTTTTTGTCTCTCCATAAACTTTAACCCTTTCATCCATGAATTATGACAACCTTAACCCTTTCATGCATAGGTCACTCCAGTGAACAGTTCTTCTCCAGCTGTTCTCTTGTATATTCATGGGTTTTGTTGTTTTAGCTCCATATCAGCCAACACAGTGGACACTTATGCACCATCTCATACACTGACATTCAGACTGTTACTGTAACTTTGCTGTTCTTGATAAACCTGATCTGCAGTAACATGTTTAAGTGTAAATCAATTGTTATTTGTTAGACAAGAAGTTTTTTTTTTGCATATTGTCTCCATGAAGTGAGTAATTACTAGCATTAGAATATGTTAAAATGTGAGAAGACATCAGATTAGCAGCATTAAAAATGTTTTTATTTCATTGTTTTCATATCACTTTCTGATATTGGGTTTTAAACATATGTTTCTTGACTTCAAAAATTAAATGCATGGATATTTTTGTAACCTTACAGGGTGGGGAAGCAAAATTTACAATATTTTGAGGCAGGGATTGAAAGACAGTGTATGACCAATTAGTTTATTGAAAGTCATGAAAATTTATTTGCCACAAGAAAATTGACATAATACAAAATATTTTTATTCTATGTGTCCTCCTTCTTTCTCAATAACTGCCTTCACACGCTTCCTGAAACTTGCGCAAGTGTTCCTCAAATATTCAGGTGACAACTTCTCCCATTCTTCTTTAATAGTATCTTTAAGAAAGTCGACATTGCTGTGCGATGTTCTATTGGTAGCATGTTCTAAAACGCCCCAAATAGCAGAATCCAGAGGGTTTAGATCTGGGCTAGAAGGCGGCCATAAACATGATTCCCAAAAATCGCTAAAGTTGGATTTGTTGCTGTTGTCAACAAGTGTTTTGGTGTTCTTGTGTAAGATTTTAACTTCAAATCCTATTTTACTGCATTTCTAACGCTCTTGTTGTCTACCTCAAGTTCAATTGCCATTTTTCTCATGGATTTGGTTGGATCCTTTAGGATTTTGGATTTGAGAGCTTTAATAAAAGCTTTGGTACGTGTTTTTTGTTGCTTCTTCCACTTCCAGACTTTCTCGTAATAGTTTTGCTCATAGTCATTCTCTTCTTTCATTATTATAAACAGTCTTTATGGACACTCCAACTATTTTTGAAATCTCCTTTGGTGTGACGAGTGCATTCAGCAAATCACACACTCTTTGACGTTTGCTTTCCTGATTACTCATATGGGCAAAAGTTTCTGAAAAGGTATGGATAATAGTGTTAGGTATGATTATGACATTAATATATGTTTGGTTTCAAAACAATTGACGTAGTGCCTGTTGAGAAAAAACAACTAAATGTTCATTGTAAATTTTGCTTCCCCACCCTGTTTAGGAAAAAAAAACTTCGATGGCATTGTTTTTTTCATGCCTAAGGAGGAGTAAAAACACTGAAGAAAAAAATCTTGACTAAGGTTCTCACAATTCATGCATGAAAGGGTTAATCAAGCGTTTGTTTTTTTTCTCCTGAGTGTTTCTATTCCTCTTTAGGCATGAAAAAAATCGAAAAATTTTTATGAACCTATTTTCATGGAGTTCCAAAAATGTCCACTCAGCTGGACACCATGTGTTTAATTTCAGAAGCAAAGAAACATGTATTTACTGATGTGCTGTGTCAAAACTAGGAAATAAAAACATGTTTAATGCTGCTAATCTGGTGTTTTCTCACATTTTAACATACCTGCATGATGATAATATGCAAAGAAACAAAAAAAACAAAAAACAAAACATCTTTACAATCTAATAAAAATTATGAATTTTTTGCACTCTTAACATGTTACTGCAGATCAGGTTTATCTAGAACAGCAAAGTTACAATAATGGTATGAATTGCAGTGTATGGGATGATGCATAAGTGTCCAATGTGTTGTCTGATATGGAAATAAAACAACAAAATCCATAAGAGAACACCTTTGAACAGCTGTCCACTGTAGTGACCACTATGCATGAAAGGGTTAAAGCTGCAGTACCTGATAATAGCATTAAAATCTACTCCATATTATGTTCTTATGTATAGTTTTTTCCCCTGTAACTGTTTAAATTTAAATCAGTATATGTTTTAAGTTTAAGTTTAGCCTGTTTTAACGTAATAATAAAATAGATGTTGCATTTTTTATGAGCTTTTACAGTACAGTAGAGCTGCATGATATGGGTTTACATGTTCTCACTATAAGCATTTTCATATCAGATCTTTATTCCTTTCCAGTTCAAAGGCAGCAGATTTTTGGATTTTTCAGATCAGAGTGAAAAATGAAGAAACCAGATGGTTATTTGTGGTTTTACACTATTAAAAAAAAGATGCAACCAGGCAAAAACATCACCTTAAACCTGACCTTATATTTTTGTATCAGTACAACACCTGTAAACTGGGATTTTATTCCTTTTATTTATGTCATGGGTCATACGGTCATTTATTTTCTCTTCTTCATGGTCAGAGCAGTCAAACAGTAAAACATCGAATCACATTGTAAGTGTTTTAACTGGAAATCTAATCAAAATAATCCCTGAAGACAACAGAAAAAAAAATGTAAATCACCATTGCACTTTGACATCTCTCGTCTCGTTGCCTTGTTTGCACGGTCGGTGCTAAACTGAGCTAAGTGCCTTTGGCTGAAGCTCCACACCCTCATCAGTCTCCTCATCTAACTCTGTGTGAGAAAGCACATTATCCTATTTATTTCCCTAATGATCCCTTAACAGGACATTTCTTAAATGCCAAAGAACGGCGCTGTGGGAGACATTTAATTTCTTTTGAGGAAATCAACTGTTTCAAATGGAGGAGGCCCTTGTATGTTAGTTTCTGTACACCGACCTAATGGAGGTCCCTGAGGTCGCCGAGGCCCTGATGAAGCCAGCGCCACGCATTGATTCAACGTCTAAATTAATCATCCATAACTTGTTCTGTTCCGATAAAGTCATCAGCAGCCGGCATACTGCCTGATCAGCAGCAATCATTCTTCTGTGCCGTGTCGCTGATGTTTAGCTCAGGGCCTGTAAACCGCCCGGCGTCGGCGTGTTTTAAGAGTAAATTAAAAACATTTATTCTGCTGCTAAATGGCCTGCTTGTCGTCATGACGATCACAGGAAGTGAGGAGGAGGAGGAGGAAGTGATGCTGAAGTTCAAGGGGCTCTGAACCTGTCATCGTTTGTCCTCCTCTACATCAGGGTTAATATTTAAGCCCGTGTTTTCTGCTCCACGTGGATCCGTATTAACTTTATTGGTCTGTAAATAGGACCCACAAGGTCGCCAAAAACTGGGGAAGAGTTTAATTAATTTGTTTTTCCGTTTGTCTGCAGTTCCAATGTGTTGTTATCGCTTCACTGAAAATATTGACCTCTCATCTCTGCTTCCTTTTTTTTTGATCTTTGGTTAATTATCCTCATCTTGTAATGGGTTGATTGCTTTTTTCCCTGTTTTTACACAGTGTTTTTCTATTTGCTAGAAAAACTGTGAGTGGAAAAAATGCTATTATCTAGGGCCGGACAATACAGCAATAATGATAATTAGCAATATACTGTGTATTTTTTACTATCTTGTGATAATTTTCCTTGGTGTTCAGTGACGGATGATTATGATTATCATAATTATCACAGGTTTTTTTTTTTTCGTTTTTTTTTTTTTTTTTTTTTTTTGCTTTTTAGAGTTTATTTTTTAAGGTTGAATTGCTTATCTTCGCCCTGCGCTTGGGCTCCAGCACCCTCTGAGGATCAAGCAGCTCAGAAAATGAATGAATGAATGAATGAATGAATGAAGGAAGGAAGGAAGGAAGGAAGGAAGGAAGGAAGGAAGGAATATTTAGCTTCCAGGATTTTCCAACTAAATCCAAAATGCAGAAATATTTAAGAACATCTACAACCATTAGATCCGTGAAAAGACATTTCATTTAGCTGTGATGTTCTCCACATTGATTTTACATGTATTTATCCTCATTATCAAAGGAAAAACCTTATTTTATTTTTATTTATTTTTATTTTATTATATATATATATATATATATATATATATATATATATATATATATATATATATATATATATATATATATATATATAATTCACATATTATATTATTCTTATGTATTTTTTTTTTCCTGACCCTACATTTGGAAAGGGCGGACTTAGGATGTAGAGAGATTTGGCTGAATTGAAATAAAATAATAATAAACCACTGACTGTAAATTTAAAAAGATGAAAAATATGGGCTATAATTTTGTCATAATGTGGAAGGGTGATGCTCTGTGAGTGTCCTTCCAGGGTTTGTTTTGTCTGTATTTTCTGTACCATATATATTTTCTGTCCTTTTTCTCTAACCTTGGTCCTTGTCCTTGTTAACAGAAAAATAGACAGATACAGATACAGTGATACTGGTGTTATACAACATCAAAACCTTGCGTGAAAAAAAATCTCAGCCAGAGTTTCTGAAGATAAAATCGAACCATACATGAGTCTGAATGTGGGGGACTTTGATATGGAAAAGTTTGGGAACCCCTGATCCAGACCATAATCCAGATTGTGATCCCAGTCTGTGGTTGCGGCCCATAATCTACTTACTTTACCCTTTTGAGTAATACAGTTCTCATCCCTCTGGTGTGAAATCCCTCTGGTAGAAAAGTGGCACTGAAGGAAGCAGGGATGAATAATCTGCATCATCCTCATCGTCCGCAGAGTGGTTCTTCATTCATAATTTACCGCCTCCCCATTACATTTGATGAAAGCCACTGACCTGAAAATACAGAGCGAACCAGCGCCTTGGAGTTGGGCCTCAGCGTTGTCTGCGTCCGTCCTGTACATGATGCCAGTAAACATCAATAAATGAATCCAATGACACTGGGATCTTATGCTGTTTCAGTTCAGCCTCATGGGAAAATAACACTGACCATGTGTCCACACAGATGTTTTATTTTAACACTGTGCAGTCACACCGTCTAAAAGAATCTGTAGAATAGAATAGAATAGAACAGAAAAGAATAGAATAGAATACAACAGAATACAACAGAATAGAGTAAAATAGAGTAGAGTAAAATAGAAAAGAACAGAATAGAATAAAATAGAGTAATCTACTGTATTCTATTCTGTTTTTCTCTATTCTGTTTCTACTCTATTCCGTTCTATTCTGTTCTTTTCTATTTTACTCTACTCTATTTCACTCTGTTCTGTCCTTAGAATAGAATAGAGTAGAAATAGAATAGAGTAAAATAGAATAGAAAAGAGTAGAACAGAATACAACAGAATAGAGTAAAATAGAGTAGAGTAAAATAGAAAAGAACAGAATAGAGTAAAATAGAGTAGAGTAATCTACTCTATTCTATTCTGTTTTTCTCAATTCTATTTCTACTCTATTCTGTTCTATTCTAGTCTGTTCTTTTCTATTTTACTCTACTCTATTTCACTCTATTCTGTTCTTAGAATATAATAGAGTAGAAATAGAATAGAGTAAAATAGAATAGAATAGAGAAAAACAGAACAGAATAGAATAGAATAAATATAATACAATAGAGTAGAAATAGAATAGAGTAAAACAAATATAATAGAATAGAGTAGAATAGAACAGAGTAGAGTAGAGTAAAATAGAATAGGATAAAACAGAATAGAGTAGAATAGAACCGAGTTTAGTACAGTAAAATAGAATAGAGTAGAATAGAATAGAACAGAGTAGAATAGAACAGAATAGAATAGAGTAAAAATATAATACAATAGAGTAGAAATAGAATAGAGTAAAATGGAACAGAATAGAGTAGAATAGAATAGAATAGAATAGAATAGAATAGAATAGAATAGAATAGAATAGAATAGAATAGAATAGAATAGAGTAAATATAATACAATAGAGTAGAAATAGAATAGAGTAAAACAAATAGAGTAGAATAGAGTAGAATAGAACAGAGTAAAGTAGAATAGAGTAAAATAGAATAGGATAAAACAGAATAGAGTAGAATAGAACCGAGTATAGTACAGTAAAATAGAATAGAATAGAACAGAATAGAATAGAACAGAATAGAATAGATTAAAATTTAAGACAATAGAGTAGAAATAGAATAGAGTAAAACAAATAGAATAGAACAGAGTAGAATAGAACAGAGTAAAGTAGAGTAAAATAGAATAGAATAAAACAGAATAGAGTAGAATAGAACTGAGTAGAGTACAGTAAAATAGAATAGAATAGAATAGCCTTTATTGTCATTATGTGTTCAATTAAATTAGTTCTACTCCAGTCAGTGCAAACCGTATGAATAAAAAAATCAAAACTGTCAAAAAATAAGAATAGAGTGAATATAAAATAAGTAAAAACAAAAATAAAAAGTAAAATATAAAATTTGACAAAAAGTAAAATAAGCATATAACTAGGAGAATGGAATAGAAATAGTAGAATACAATAAAAATAGACATAAATATGAATAGACACTTAAAATATGAAGAGACACAATGTTGACTATTAACAGTACAGTGGCAGAAAAAATTATTTGACCTCCCTTGTTTTCTTCAATTTCTTGTCCATTTTAACGCCTGGTACAATTAAAGGTACATTTGTTTGGACAAATATAATGATAACAACAAACATAGCTCACAGTAGTTTGATTTCAGAACTGATATCTATCCATTTTCCATGGTTTTCTTGATAATAACCAAAATCACTTCAGTTCTTATGGCATTGTACTGACAAAAACAGTGCTTTTAGACATTCCATGTTTTCTTCTCTGTCTGTTTTAGTCACATGATACACACAGGAGTTAGTACTGGATTGCATAACCATTGTTTCTGATGACTTTTGATGGTCTAATAATATTTTCCGTGATTGTATCCAAGTATAATATCCAAACATATTTTAGTGTTTGTAATTCAGGAACATTTTCTGAAGTTCTGAAGCTATAAAAAGACCTTAACAGTACTGTGGAGTGTTGGTTTAACTATACACAAGGTTGTAACTGAAATTAAGTTTGATAAGTTTTTTCATCCACTCAGAGAAATTCAGCCCATGGGTTCATATAAAGTATGTTTTCGACTTCACTGACCAATTTAGGAAAGAAATCAAAAATATAATAAGTTACATTACACTGACAATGACAGTGATTAATCGAAATTAATCCACAACAACCCTGTGATTAATCTGATTAAAATTTTTAATCATTTGACAGCACTAATATGAAGATAATCTGTGCTAACCTTATCGCATTTACTCATCGATATGAACATGAAGACTAAACCTCAGTATCGGAGTTCATCATCTTGGTTCAGAATCGTTCCATATTTCAGATTCTGTCTGTTGTTGTTGTGGTTGTGACAGTTTCCTGCTGTAGAACCAACAGTAACCGCCATCATGTTTGGGTTGAAGCCTCTCGGTAACTGTTTCCATCCCAGAAATATCAGGATGAAATCATTCACCATCACTTATACCACACAAACTGGAGGAAAAAAAATCAAGGTGTGAGTGAAGGGGAAATTTAGATCCATTCTTGAGCAAAAAAAACTAATAATAAATGCATTACAGAAGTGATTCAAAGGGATACAGTTTGTAAGCCAGATTCCATCTTTTTCTGGAGTAATTTATATTTTGATGTGGAATGGGAAAAAGTATGGTTATTACCAAGGAAGTTTTTTTTTTTTCAAATAAGGTGAGAGAGGTATCTTTAAAACTGTTCCACAGGTGTTATCCAGTTAATTCAGCTTTGGTTAAGTATAAGATCAACGTCGACCCTCTTTGTTCATTTTGTC
The DNA here is from genome assembly GCF_902148855.1 of Sphaeramia orbicularis. NCBI lineage: Eukaryota > Metazoa > Chordata > Actinopteri > Kurtiformes > Apogonidae > Sphaeramia > Sphaeramia orbicularis. The sequence goes on along the minus strand of NC_043963.1, from coordinate 12,464,499 downwards.
ATAATTCGGATGAAACATTAACTCATTTGTTTTGGGAATGTGGCTTCTGTCAAATTTTTTGCTGTGATATCAATCTTTTTTTAAATAGAAAGCTGGGTATTTCTTTTAACTTCAAAATTGAAGGTATTTTATTTGGTTTCTTTATTACTGATCTGCCTGCTTAAAAATGGTTTCCTCTTAATCTCATTTCCTTATTAGCTAAATTTCATGTGCATGCCAGTAAATTTGCCAATCAGAAACCCAGCTTTGTGCGTCTTTAAATCTTACTTAAAAGCCTACCTAGACACACTTAAATTTTGCACTAACCCTAAAGCTGTGAAGACTAAAGCCTTATGTGACCAATTTAAGTTGTCATGTTGGTAACACTTTACTTGAAGGTCTAGTTTATAATGCATTAAGCGCACATTCATAAGACATTATAATGCATTTATAATGTATTATAACAGTCATTACAACAGTTTATGATCATGTAAAACAACTTATACCAAGGTTAATAAAGTATTATAAATGCAGGCATAATGTATTATAAATTCAGCTTTCATTATGTTTTATACATCCATACCAAAGCAGTGTGAAGGAATTTATTTTTTTTAGGTGGGGAACTTTTGTTAGGTTTTGTCACTGGTCCCTACACCCATCTATTTTAGGGATTTCATATTTATTTAAAAAAAAAAAAAAAAAAAAAAGTATGTGTTTGAATTAACAAAGATTTAGAGCTGCCTCATTATTTTTTATTTATGTATAAAGCAACACGTAACACTTCTATTTACTGTCTCTGTTCTTTTAATGTTTTGTTTTTGCAAAATAAAGAGTTATTCAGAACACTTGGATGTATAATTTTTGACTTACACTTTACTTAGAGCCAGCAGATACTGCTCATACGTCATCATACTTGTGTAATAATATCATACAAGTGATAATGTGTTCTGTAACCCAGGACTCGAGATTCTTCCTACAAACACTTGTCACTTTGGTATGGATGTATAAAACATTATGAAAGCTGAATTTATAATACATTAGGCCTACACTTATAATACTTTATTAATCTTGGTATAAGTTGTTGTACATGATCATAAACTGTTGTAATGACTTTTATAATGCATTATAATGTCTTATGAATGTGCACTTATTGCATTATAAACTAGACCTTCAAGTAAAGTGTTACCATAATTTTTTAAAATTTCTTTATTAATTTTTTATTTATTTTCTTTTTTTTCTCTCTCTTCTTGTTTATTCCTTTACTTTTATTTATTTAATTTACGTACCTATATATGTTATATGTATTTATATTTAATTTCTTCCTGCCTCACCTCGAGCATTATGTTTTCTCCATGCCATGTTCTGTTCTAGGTGTATATGGTATTATGTAAATAAAGTATGAGAAAAAAAAAAAGGACAAAAAAAAAGGTGAGTGAAGGACTTTTTTTTTTTTTTTTTTTTTTTTTTTTTTATACAGGGTGGGGAAGCAAAATTGACAATATTTTGAGGCAGGGATTGAAAGACAGTGTATGACCAATTAGTTTATTGAAAGTCATGAGAATTTAAATCTTCAAATCCTATTTTACTGCATTTCTAACGGTCTTGTTGTCTACCTCAAGTTCAGTTGCCCTTTTTCTCATGGATTTGGTTGGATCCTTTAGGATTTTGGATTTGAGAGCTTTAATAAAAGCTTTGGTACGTTTTTTGTTGCTTCCTCCACGTCCAGACTTTCTGGTAATAGTTTTGCTCATAGTCATTCTCTTCTTTCCATTATAAACAGTCTTTATGGACACTCCAACTATTTTTGAAATCTCCTTTGGTGTGACGAGTGCATTCAGCAAATCACACACTCTTTGACGTTTGTTTTCCTGATTACTCATATGGGCAAAAGTTTGTGAAAAGGTATGGATAATAGTGTTAGGTATGATTATGACATCAATATATGTTTGGTTTCAAAACAATTGACGTAGTGCCTGCTGAGAAAAAACAACTAAATGTTCATTGTAAATTTTGCTTCCCCACCCTGTATGTTTTTCATCACATCCTCAACTGTTTCATCATAAGTCTGAGCGTTAAGGTTGAACAGAACATTTTGTAAAACTTATCACACAAATCAATCCCAGCCTGTTAATTGTAGATCTGAGCTTTGAGTTGAATACAGGCTCAACAATGAGTTGTACGTTTTTTTCCGCAGCTTTCAGCTTTGCACTTGAACTACATCCATTTTGTTCTGTGAGCTACTGAAAGCATCTGAATCACTTATAATTCATAGAACTGTCATCAGCTGCTAATGGATAAATATCGACTTGTGCATGACTCAAAATGGTGACAGGCTGGAAAATTTCGAAAATCAAGTATTTTTCTCTCACCGTAGCAAAATCATCCTTGACCAGTGGTATGTAAATCAATATTAGAACGAGAGACAAGATGTGTTTTGGTCTCGATATGTCTTTTCCATGATTTTCATCTTGTGTATTTTACATTGTTTCTGTCTTGTTTCATCTTCTGTATCATTTTTGTTATTGCTGCGTTAACCCTGACTATTTTTGGTCATTTCAACATACATTACAAGACAGTGGTAGCAACAGTTCCAGTGAAGACAGTGGGTCAATAATCTCAGGTCCAATGTGGTCTCCAGGGTCTGTAAGGTCCACCCACCTCTGCATGAACAGTGAGTGGACCTGCTTTGTTAGGTACCATGAAGTAATGGCACTAATGTACGGAATGATGTTCAAAGGCTTTTGCTTCTAGCTTATTCCTTTTTTGGTTTTTACGTTTTTTTTAAGTATTGTACTAAGTGCAATGATTGATGCACAAACCAAGCCAAAAACTAAAAAAATAAATAAATAAAAGGAATAATGTGGATGTGGACAGGGGTCTGGATCAGCAGTAATGTTGGTCTAATGTCCTAAAAATACATATTCTTTTCATCTTCCATGTGTTTTTCTTGTAATTACCCCGCCCCCCGAAGAAGAGGGAAGGGGTATTGTTTTTGGTTCGATTTGTTTTTTTGTTTTTTTTGTTGTTTTTTTTTGTTAACACTTTAGCTGCAAAACCATTAGTTGAATTCATACCAAACTTGGTTTACAGATTGCCAGTGACCCAGAATAGATGTGATTACATTTTGGGGACAGTCGGTCAAAGTTGAAATTTTTTATGAATTTTTAAAATCTTTTTTTTCCCCATTTACTTATAATGGCCGAAATTTCACGTCTGTAAAAAAGATCAATTGTGTTTCAATTTACTTCAAACTTGGCACATATATAGAGGCAATTGATATGTTGACATCAGCTGGATCGATACCAAAATAAGCTACAATACATGTGAGGGGTGGGGTTTGTTGTGCCTGGCACCACTTGTTTTTGGTTTGTTTCTTTGTTTGTTTGTTTGTTTGTTTGTTAACACTTTAGCAGCAAAACTATTGGTTGAATTCATACCAAATTGGGTTTATAGATTGCCAGTGACCCAGAATAGATGTGATTACATTTTGGGAAAAGTAGGTCAAAGTGAACATTTTTTTATGAATTTTTAAAGTCTTTTTTTCCCCCATTTACTTATAATGGATGAAATTTGTCTGTGTCTATGCTGACATTAGCACATGCATAGACATGATGACATCAGCAGGGTCAATGCCAAAATAAGCTACAACACACGCGAGGGGCGGGGTTTGTTATGCCTGGCACCACTTGTTTTTATATCTTGGATTTTATTTTATTTTATTTTTTTTTCCACTTACAGGTAAGGAACCAAATATGGTAACTTCACTGACCTTGATTTTCTACTTAATAAAAAATGTTGAACAATTTCACAAAAGTCATAAATTCTTCTTATGTCATCCAATAACACACTAAGGTTGAAAATTTGAATTTCAGAGTACTTCTAAGAGTGCCTTATAAAGGGTTAAGGTAAGATAAGATAAGATAAGATAAAAAAAAAAAAATAAGATAAGACTATTTATTTCACTGTGGGGTAATTTCACAGTTAACAACAGCAACATACAGTTGCAGAAAAAATTATTAGACCATCCAAATTCATCAAAAACAATGGTCATGCAATCCAGTACTAACTCCTGTGTGTATCATGTGACTAAAACAGACAGAAAAGAAAACATGGAATTCCTAAAAGCACTATTTTTGTCAGTACAATGCCATAGATACTGATGTAAGAACTGAAGTGATTTTGGTTATTATCAAGAAAACATGGAAAATGGATAGATATCAGCTCTGAAATTAAGTTCTTATGAGCAATTTTTGTTGTTATCATTATATTTGTCCAAACAAATGTACCTTTAGTTGTACCAGGCATTAAAATGAACAAGAAAGTGAAGAAAACAAGGGTGGTCTAATAATTTTTTCCACGACTGTACAAACAAGTGCAGAGAAAAAAAGACTGACAGAAAAGCAGCAAATGAGTGAAAAATGAAAAAAAAAAAAAAAAGAAATTTGGTATTTATATAAATATTTATATAAATAAAGAAGTAGAATTAAAAATTTAATTAAACATGATTTACGTATTTACACCATCATGGCTGCACAGTGTTGCTGTGTCATTTATGTTTTTTCATGTCTTTTTTCATCCATTCTGTCATTTTTGTCTCATCTCGTCCTTTATTTATTCCAGCTCTTTTCTTCTTTTTTCTTAAACTTTCCCTCAGCACCATCCGAACATCTATAATTTAACATTTATAGTGATTATTATCAATATCAGCCAATATGAAAATGTTTATCACAACTTCATTCTGGGTCGTATGATCTCAAACAGTGGCTTTCATTGAGGTCATATATTTCCCATCATGCATCATACTCCACTCAGAGTACATGTTCCTGTGCAGTATTGAAAAGTCAATTGTATTAAATGCATTTCTCTAAGGCTCTTTGTTCCCTGGCTATGACCTAGAAACTCCATTTCCCAGTGGTATTTGAAAAGTGCAAAGACACACAGTATGTAGTTACATTTATTTAAATTGTGATGTGTGTTAGCGCGGCACACGTTAACGCTACATTTCCATGTGGTCGTACATTTTCCCGAAGCCTCTTTTCATCCTTTTGTTCCTGCGTATGATTGGACCGTGATGAACAATGGAAAAAGCTTACCCTCCAATAACACCTAAACAGTAAATTAGTGCATCATCCTTTTCCCACAACTCACTTTCCTGCAATAAAGGAAAAAAAAAAAAAATCTGAATAGTTATTTAAGAAACATAAGGAGATTATATGAAGGATTTTTGACTGTCTTAAAAAAAAAAAAAATGTTATATAACCAGTCTCTTAACCCAAACAACTTCAATGTTCTGCCTTTCTCTTTCTTGTAAAACATGACTATTTTTCACATTAAATATATAGCCTGTTTAATCGCAGCTAAATGCATTAGTCACCGTTTTGGCCTGAGGCAAGGACTGTGTTCAGAGCGCATCATTTGCTGTGATATCTAAAGCTACCATATCCCTTTAAGCGAGTTTCACTGACTGTATTTCTTGTTGCAGTTAAGTGCATATTAACCAGACCTTCTAGTTTCTCCTCCATAGTTATTCATATCAAGCTTTTCAGAGATAAGCCAGTCTCAGAGCACAGTTAAAGAACTTCTACCAGCCCTTCCTCCCCCATGAAACAGCGCTTGAAAGTGGAACAAAAGGAGGAAGCTCCAACCTTGTCAACAGTGTACCCATCCTGTATCAGCATGAAAATCAGGGTATATTGAGAACCTCAGCGTGATTTCAATGCACCACATGAGTCATCTGGGATTATGAGTCATATTCTACCTCAATACAACACAAGCCCCAGCTTTACCACACACCTACAGACTGGGAAACTTTTTCACAGAATGAAGTTACCACCTCAGCATGCCTGCAGTCGACGATGCTAAAACTGGGACAGTGGCTTCTTTGTAGTGTGTCGTTAAAATGTTCAACAGATGTGATACGATTAAGTGATTTCAGTGGGTAAACAAAAGACATCCTGAAGTGGTGAGTGGTACAGAGATTATGACCTCTCAAAGTTTGTTAGTGTAGGTGAGGGAGGGATACTTTAAAAATTAACATATTACTTCAATAATCCAATAATGTGTGCACTCTCTTACAGTGGCGATTTCTCACCGACTGCAAGGGAAGCCTGACTTCCCCTAAAATTACATGGTTAAGTATGTTCGGTTGTGTTGACATTTCATTGACTACAAATGTGTTAGAACACGTTCATCTCACAGATGAGTTTGTTCAGAATCAGCTTTATCACAAATCAACGGACTGGATGTTGTTCACTTCTCATACATTCCCGTTGCGCTGTTTTCTCATCTATCTCTGCTCAGTGCATTTGTCCGTAGATGCTCAGCGTCCATGCACTTCAATGGGACTGAGTGGAACAGTTCTTTTCATTGCCTCAAAACTGGACGGTAATTGGATAAATGCCATGATGTTGTCCCGCCCCCGAACGCAGGGCGTCTCTGGGGGTGAATGGAGCTGTGGGCGGAGCTCGGCCGGGCTGGACGCCAGGCTTCCACGTGCTGATTGGAGAATCGGTTAAAAGGCTGGATCCCGTTTGATTGACAGCTATTTTCAGATCTACCGTCATTTGACACAGTTCAGTTTAATACCGTCGCGCATTCTGCTGTGAAATCGAGAGAAACCGCTACGAAATTACTTGTTCATTTCTTGCACTGTAAATAAAACACACTCATTGTACTTCCTTGTTTCAATTTAGCATAATTTCAACGTTTTCTTGTTTACTTGGTACGATACGACCATTTTCTTAAAAAGGAATGGAGGGTCGAATTTATGTTTAAATAACTTGACTTTTTTTTTAATGTAAGCCAACAATGAGCGTCCCCTGTCTGAAAGACGAGCAGCCGCCACTGGTCTCTTAGCTGTAGTTTTGTGTGTGACAGTGTGAACTAGAAAAGACGCAGACCTCCGCCAAGGCAGAGCAGCCCCCCCCCCCGCCATCACCACCATTTGTTCATTTGTTCCTTGTGCCAGTATCAACATTTCCTGAAAATTTCACCAAAATCTTTCCATAATTTTTTGAGTTATCTTGCTAACAGACAAACAAAAATAATCCCCCCCCCCGTTTTTGCTTCTTCTTCTTCTCATTTGGAGTTGTCATTATTTATAGGTTATGTTATTATTTGACTGGTCCGGCCCACTTGTGATCAGATTGGGCTGTATGTGGTCCCTTAAAGGTGCTGGAGACTTTCATGAGCAATTTTTCATCAAATCTGTCAAACCTCAGTCATATCCTCAGTATCATGAATCTGTAAGTCTTTCTGTGATTACTCACCTGAATCTCTTGCATTACAGTGAACAATTTCAAAGTGCCATCCACCACAAACAAAACGTGTGTTTACATTCAGAGCCAGGAGGTAACTCGGGCATCTTCAGAATTTTGTCGCGATGTGCATTGTGGGAAACGGAGACTCACACAACCACCTGACAGCGGCAGCTGCTAAAGACACGACGCGGAAACGGCAGGAGCTCACTTCCCTCTATGCATATTCCTCCAGCCGTTTCCGTGTTTCAGCCGTTTCGGCATGTTTGTTTCATCCATATAATATCATATGGTTGTGCTGCCGCTGTCGCTGCAGGTGGCTGCGCGAACCTCCCTTTCCCACAATGCACGTTGCAACAAAATTCCAAAGATGCCCGAGTTACATCCTGGCTCTGTTTGTAAACACGTTTTGTTTATGGTGGATGGCACTAAGAAATTGTTCATCGTAACGCAAGAGATTCAGGTGAGTAATGACAGAAAGACTTACAGATTCATGATACTGAGGATATGACTGAGGTTTGACAGATTTGATGAAAAACTGGTCACGAAAGTCTCCAGCACCTTTAAATAATGCAATAATGTGTGTACTCTCTTAGCTGTATTTTTGTATGTAACAGTGTGAACTAGAAAAGCACTCAGAGAGCCCAGACCTCCACCAAGGCAGATCAGTGCCCCCTCTTTTATTATGAGATTCATGAAAACCCCACATGTCTGGATTCGAAAAACCACGAGGATCGACAAATTTAAGACAGTGTCTTTATTTATAGCGGTTTATAAGACCATTTACAGCCATGTTTTCCAGATAAAATGCACTGACACCAAGGTAGGTTTTCATGTCCCAATTTTGGTCCTATTTTTCGCCCCAATATTTAATTAAAAATTCATTAATTTTGGGATGGCTCAGAGCAAGAGTATACTTTTTTTTGCATTTATCTGAGGTCATCATCAGGTACATCCTGGGGGAATATACCTAAATTCCTCTTTTATTATTGGGTCTAAAATGTGCCAGATACCAAAATGAACCCAGTTTCATAGAAGCACCCGTATAAATTCATGCATTCCTCTGCTCCCCAGCACTGTCCATGGATGGTTATATAAATAAACCTTTACGCTGCTTGTAAATCAATAAAACTGAAATAACAGTACACATAATATTGCATTCACAAACCCATAAACACGCAGGAACAAAGACCCTGGATGTACAGATTAATCAAGTAAACTTCATCTGAAGTTGCAGCCGCTGTTTGTAATGGATGCATCTGTGCCATTATAGGGAAATCATCGTGGCCACTTTCATCCCCCGCGCAATTAGTCTCTCTTCTGTGAAGTCGTCAGTCAGATAAAGGACAAGAGCAGACAGAACCTTTGTCACTTAATCATTCCTGTGTGTGTTTTGTTTTTGTTTTTTTCCATGGTGGAATGGACTCTGTTCCCTACAGGAGAATGTCAACAGCTCAGTGCGTCCTTCAGGCAGATTCTGCATCATTAGTGCACTTTGAGTTGATACTGTGACACTATTAATGTAAACCTAATGTGAAACAATGAAACGTACACTGTATGTTACTTTAGACACATCCACTGTGTGGGTATGTTCCATGTGACTCATCAGATATAATATTTTATGAAGTTATGTGAAAGTGTGTTCATTATAGAACTGCACAATTATCATTTTCATGCTTCATTGTTGTACAGTATACATATGGAGATACTTGTTTATAAAGCTTTTCTTATTTTGCTTTTTCTTACATTTTGTTTATATCTGCACTAGAGACACAAAAATTACGGGCAAAAAATTTCTTGTATGTGTTTATGGTCGGTGTGTTCGCATGGCCAGTTTGTACAAAATCTGCACTGTAAAAAATCTAAATCTTACCAAGTGTATTTTTCTCATTTCTAGTCAAAATATCTCATCACACTTAAAATAAGACATAATCACCGAAAGAATAACTTTTTAGTGAGATATAAGAAAGTCTTATTTCAAGAAATCTTACCAAGATAATTTTCACTAGTTCCATTGGCAGATTTTTTTTTTTTTTTTGCTTAATTCAAGATTTTTTTTTTTTTTTTTTTTGCTTAATTCAAGTAAAAAAATCAAAATTATCTTGGTAAGATTTCTTGAAATAAGATTTTCCAGATCTATTGTTTAAAAATAAGTTCTTATATATCACTGAAAAGTTACTCTTTAGGTGATTATGTCTTATTTTAAGTGTGAGGAGATATTTTGACTACAAATGAGAAAAATTCACTTGGTGAGATTTAGATTTTTTCCAGTGTGGACATCGTAGACATGCTCCCTCCATGAATGTCTACAAAGTCCAGATTTCATACGAACTGAAAGATTCACACAAACCCATCGTTGGTAAGAATCTTTGTGACCTCTATGGCATTAGCGCTCTTTCCTTGAAAATGACAACATTCAGTCTCAGAAAATGAAGAAACACCCATATTTGGTCGGTTTTTCCGTTCGTCAGGTAGTAACTTTCTTTTTTTTTTTTTTTATTAAAAAGAGGAAACAAAAATCAATCAGTTTTTTTTTTTTTTTTGGTTTATCTGTTTTGACACTGAAAAAGAAAAACACCTTGAAATTCAATTTAAATTCTTCTATTTTAAAAACAAAAATCAATTCACCACTAGTTTTTCTTTTGTTTCTGAAAAGAAAATCCAATTACCAAGAGATACACTGACTGTTTATGTAGTTGGCGAATTAACCCTTTATAGTTCACTCATAGAAATACTCTGAAATTCAAAATTTCAACCTTATTAGAGGACGTAGCAAGACATTATTACTTTTGTGAAATTTTTCAAAATTTTTTATTGTCATGTAGAAAATCAAGCTCAATTAAGTTACCATATTTGGTTCCTTGCCCATATGTGGCAACAAAAAAAAATCCAAGATGTAAATATGAAAAATCCAAAAAAAACATATGTAAGGTGAAAGAAACATGTATTTTAGAACATTAGAACATCACTTTTAGACCATTAGACCAACATAAGTGCTTTTGTTGTCATGTAGAAAATGAAGGTCCATGAAGATACCATATTTGATTCCTTACCTGTAAATCACAAAAAAAAAAAAAAAAAATCCAAGAAGAAAACACATGTAAGATGAAAAAAAAAAAACATGTATTTTAGAACATTCAACCAACATGCATGCTGATCCAGACCCCTGTCCACATCCACATGATCCCTTTTGAACATCATTCCTTCCATTAGTACCATTACTTCATGGTACCGAACAAAGCAAGTCCACTCACTGTTCATGCAGAGGTGGACCTTACAGACCCTGGAGACCACATTGGACCTGTCCTCACTGTATCTTTGCAGAAAAAGTCACTTTATACTAGACAATATGTACACTACAAACAAAAAGTTAAGGATAATACTTTTTTTGTCATTTTTTTTGGGTCATTTTTGCCATTTGTAAATAAAACTGTGTCTGGTCATTAAAAAAAATGTGTTTCAATTAGGAATGTAACAATTACCAGTGTAACAATAAACCGTGGTGAAATAGCAGACGGTTAGTATTACCGTTTAAATTCTAATTATCATGATAACCGTGTTTGATTACCGCACTTTTAGGGGGAAAAAAAACAATGTAAAGATCTATTTTTTATGTCAAATATGAGTATAGTTTTAATTTATTACACTTTTAATTTTCTATGCCTAATATTTGGAACCAATATTCACTTGTAAAGTCTTTGAAAAGTTCATTAAACATCTTTGTGTTATTTATGCAATAAATTATATACATTTTTCAAATCGGATTTTATATTTTTTTGTGTGTTTTCTGGCCTGTTGTGTTGATATAGTAGGTTAAAGTGAAAAAATAATAGACAGATCATATAAATGAAGTTGTGCTGAAAAAAAACGATCCCAAACATGGGTATAGTAAACATTAGTTTGGAAGTAAATCTGTCTCACCAGATTTTGAATTATAAAAGCCACTGAATTTCTAGCACTGAATTTGTTTTTGCACTGAAATTAAGTATCTGAATTTTTTCGGCATCACATGACCAACCGAACGTAACTTGATTGGCTGGCTGGAGGTTCAACTTGAGATAGAATCATTATTTATCCTCATTGTCCCGGATGTGTGAGCTCAATTTTATGCATCTGAATTTTTTACTTCTGAATTTTTTGCATTTGGATTTTTTACTTCTGAATTTTTTGCATTTGGATTTTTTACTTCTGAATTTTTTGCAACAGAATTTTTTGCTTCTGAATTTTTTGCATCTGAATTTTTTTTCATTCTAACTTTATGAACATAATAAAATTGAGAGACAAAAAATTCTGATACTTAATTTCAGTGCAAAAAAAATTTTTGATACTTAATTTCAGTTGAAAAACAAATTCAGATGCTTAATTTCAGTGCAAAAAAATTCAGAAACTTAATTTAAGTACAAAAAAAAAAAAAAATCAGATACTTAATTTCAGTGCAAAAAAAATTCAGATACTTAATTTCAGTGTAAAAAAAATTCAGATGTTAACTTCAGTGCAAAAAAAACCTCAGATGCTTAATTTCAGTGCAAAAAAAAATTCTGATACTGAATTTCAGTGCAAAAACAAAAAAAATCAGATACTTAATTTCAGTGTAAAAAAAAAATCAGAGACTTAATTTCAGTGCGAAAAAATTCAGCGCTAGAAATTCAATGGCTTTTATAATTCAGAATCTGGTGAGACAGATTTACTTCCATACATTTGTTTATATAGTATATAAAGGCAAAATCAAAAGTACTGAGAAACAGTCAAAATAGGCTCAGACCACTAAGGGTTAATATTTGAATGTTTCTGCAACAGAAACTGCATTGTGGCAATTATTTTATTTTATATAATTGTTTTCAAAATACAATTTGGTTAAATTATTTCAGTGTGTGTATCAGTACTTTTTAAACATTTTGAGCACAATTTCAATAATACTGCGATAATAATGATAACCGTGATAATTTTGGTCGCAATAACCACGATATGAAATTTTCATATCGTTACATCCCTAGTTTCAATTCAGTTCACACACAAAAAAGTAAAAAGCGCTGTACAAGAATCCCAACTGAAAAAAATAGCCCAAAAATAAGAAATATCCTTAACTTTTTGTTTGTAGTGTACTAGACAAATAATATCAACATGATAATTAAAAGAAATAAATACAAAAATATTGTGTGTAGCTATAACTATGAGTCTGTAAATACAGTGTGTTAGTAGTGCTGTCATTATGTAAAACATCCGAACACTTCCTCCAGTAGCTCTGCGTGTCACTGTGGTGAAGAAGCCTGCAGTTCAACGCCCCCACCCCAACCTCCTCCCCCGCCCCCACCTCCCCCACACACCTCCCAATAAAACTGATTTGCTCTGGCATGCATTGTTTTGGAAAATAAATCAGTTGACTCTTTCCACTTCATGCACTTGTGACATCATTTGTTTCCCCTCTTAACTCAATTATTGTCACTTAGTTCATCTGTGAGGCAACAATGACCTGTAGCTACAGTCTGCAGAGCACCGCCCCCCCACCACCCCCGCCCCAACAACCCCTCAGTCTTCACAGGATGATGGGAACGACCGGAAAGCACTTACGCCTTGAGCCTGTAAGTTTGTCAAAGTTAAATACAACAGAGCATATTATCCGCCTTATTTTTCTGTCACAAAATCCTCTTTTTTTCCCGCCTTGAAAATAAGCTTTAAGGTAATTGTGTCATTGTGTCATAAAGCACGGGGGAGAAAAAATGATAATCCATTAAATTGTATTCTGTGTTCTCTGCTGCTTTTGTACCACAGAGCGACACCACAGGATTTTGGAAAGGTGAATTATGAATAATTGCTTTTGATCCAGAATGCCTGACAAGTAATAACGTTTAATGCTATAGCTGATCAATGAAACTCAGACTCCATGTTTTTTTTTTGTTCTGTTTTGTTTTTTTTGTCGGATAGGACAGTTTGTTAGAGCAACTACAGCTTTTTTTATGATCATATGCACAAAGACAAATTGCAGGTTATAACCAGCCATCTAGTAAAAAGAAAGTTCACTGTTATTTAGGCTTTAACAAAGGCTGCAGGTTTACACACAGATAAAAAAAGGCAGTGGTTCCTAAACTTTTACAACTTAAAACCCAAAAGAGAAATTTAGTGTCTCCTCAGGACCCAGAGTTACAGAAACACTTTATTAGTTGCTACAGATCTATGTTTTTATTGACTCTTGCATGGTTAAAATACTTTGTATCTGGATTGTATCCTTCGTTATAGAATTGCTACTGGATGTAGTTATAATCATTTTTGTATTATGTGTTAAATGCATTCATGAAATTATGTCGTAGATCATAGTCACACATGGCTTTTCTCCATTCCCTCTGACAGTCAGTGTCAATGGTGTGAATAATATAATATAATAAATTAATATTTAGGGATGTAACGATTACCGGTATAACGATAATCTGTGGTAAAATTCCTGACGGTTATTATTACCATTTAAATTCTAATTATCATGATAACCATGCTTGATTACCGCACTTTAAAAAAAGAGAGAGAGAGAGACCTTAAAACAACTCGAACTTGATATGGAAAATGGTCAAACAATAGCCATAAGGTGACATCTTTAATGCACATTTGTATGTTTGATGTTTACATGTTAATATTTGAATGTTTCTGCCAACAGAAACACATTGTGCATGTTATTTTATTTGATTTTTTTAGGTGTTTTTGTTGGGGGGGGTTTTCAAAATACAACTTGGTTAAAGTATTTCAGTGTGTGTATCAGTACTTTTTGAAAATTTTGAGCACAATTTCAACAATATCATGATAATTTTGGTCACAATAACCGTGATATGAAATTTTCATATCGTTACATCCCCATTAATATTATACATAGACTGCACTGTGTTTTTAGTGTTTTTAGTCATGTTATGTGTTTTACTTGTTTTTATCCATTGTATTGTGCTTTTGAGTGTGTTGGGACATTTTTAATGCCTGAGTGTAGTTTTTAAATTTGGTCATTAAGCCGTTTCTTTTCCTTTTTTTTTTTTTTTTTTTGCACATGTGCAGATGTAAAAGCTCCTAGGACAATAAACAATATAACAATAATACACACAGGTCATAATGTCCTAGCTATGATGCTTGACTCTACATGAAATAGTCTAATTTTATGAGCATCTATGAGAATTTTTTATCGTTTAACTTCAATTATCCAATTAGTGCTGTCAAATTATTAAAACCTTTAATCTGATTAATCGCAGGGTTGCTGTGGATTAATCTAGATTAATCACAATTAAATATCATTCATTTTTAATCTCTATTAATCGTATTTCATTTTTCATGAGCAAGCAGACTCAAGAAAGAAGGGAATATATATGCACTTAACGTGTTTGTCGCAAGCTAGGTGATGCGTTAGCCGAAGTGCTAGCAGAATCCCCGACTAATGTATGCTTCGCGTTAATGGGGTATTTGAAGGTGGAAGTGTTTCAGTGAAAAGAAAACTCCCTCCTGTAGAGTGTGTATAATACTTTATGTGGGTCAATTGTTCTGTCTTGTTTTTTTTTTTTTTGTCCTCATATTTCCATCCAGAGGACCAACATGCTGTTTAGAGTCTTCCATCTTTATGGGCTGGTTCTGCTGCCTGTCACTACTGGATCAACTGACCATTTATTCATGTGCGATGGTAAGTCTACTTGGACAAACTGCCCGAAATGCATTGGCAGAGACGTTCAGAGTCATTCTGTACTGCAGATGAGTTAACTGGGTTCAAATTTTTAATCAGATTAATCATACTGATGGATTAATCTGCATTAATGCATTAATTTTGACACCCCTAAATATAATATAATATAATATAATATAATATAACATAATATGTATTAACAATAAGAAGTATAATAATAGTAACAAGTATAATAAAATCAAAAACAATAATAACAATAATAATAAGTATGAGTATGATTAAAACAATAGGATTATATTCTATTTATAATCTTAAAACCCAAGCGACAGAAGCGAATCAGTTTCATTCTAAATAACTATAAAAACAAAAACAAAGGACATGTAAATCTCTTCATCTGTTAATCCTAATTATTATACAGCATTTATTTTGACACAAAGTGGGAGCTTTTTAAGCCGCAAAAGCTGATTTATTTATGTTGTTATGTTGATAATTCCCTAACGTCTATGAATATCCTACACTATAAATGTAAAACTGTGACACCACCATGTCTCTGCTCTGTCACTTTTTGTATCTTTTTGTGTCTTTAATTTTAATCTTGTGTGCTTTACATCATTTTGTCTTGTCATATCTTAACATATATCCTGATTTTGTCAGAGCAGTTATATTCTACAAACACAAATAAACACACCCATGCTTTTGCCAAACTCCGCTTTGTCCAGAATTTGTCTCTCAGACAGAACTGTGCAAAAACTGAGAAAAATAAAAAGTTGCATAATAGGAGTTGCTTCATTTGTTATGTGATGATGTTATTGGCTGGAGGTGAAAACTCACTGCCCAGAAAGGTCTGAACTAGAGCTGCAGCTATTGATTATTCCTGTAAGCGATTCATCTATTGATTATTTTCTTTGATTCAATTTGATTTAACAATGTTTTTTTTATAGATGGGAAAAAAAAGTAAAAGTGTGAAAAATACAAGAATGACAAATGACAACAACCACAAAAAGTATAAAAGTAAAAGCATAAAACAAAATATCTGTATGGAAATAATTACAGTAACAACAGTATAAATGTCTATATAAAAAAAAATATATATAAACATCAAACAATGCTGTGTTGTGACATACAATGCAGTCATCAACAAATTTATATACAGCTTTTTAAGTTCCTAACATCTTAAGATGGTACTATCAGACAACTTTAAAAATAAAGCCAAATATTTTTAATGTTTGTGTCAAAGCTTAAAAGTTTAACCCTTTATAGTTCACTCATAAAAACACCCTGAAATTCAAAATTTTAACCTTAGTGTGATATTGGAGGTCATAACAAGACTGTATTACTTTTGTGAAATTTAGATTATTTTTTTGTTGACATGTAGAAATCAATGTCAGTGAAAGTACCATATTTGATTCCTTACCCGTACGTGGCAAAACATAAATAAATAAATGAATACCTATATGGCCCAGCTGATATTGTCGCAAACTGTCCTATTATTATTGTTATTATTATTATTATTATTATTATTATTATTATTATTATTATTATTATTATTAATAATAATAATAATAATAATAATAATAATAATAATAATAATACAATCATTTAATAATAATGATCATTATTGTTGTTACTGTTATTATTATTATTATTATTTTTATTATTACTGTTATTGTAAAGGAAACATGTACTTTTCCTCTAACTATAAGATAATCCTGTCTTTTCTTACCTTTAGGCCATAATTACCAGAATAAACAGTTACGTGTGGATATATCAAATTGTGAGAAGAATTTCAGTCTATAAATCCTATGAAAATGTCACCATTAATGAATTATTTTGTCTGCAGAATACACAGCAGTAAGTTAGAGAAGCAGAGCATGAGGGTGATGAGGAAACAGTCACATATTCTGGGTTTTATGTGAGCTCTTTATCATGAAATATTACCTAGTTTATCAGTGAATATTAAGCAAATGTAACCTTTGAAAGTCAAAATATTTGGTCTGAAATGTATTAAAAAATACCTTCAGCATCTTTATCAGAATAAGTTAGTGTCATAAATCTTGCTAAAAGGCTGCATTGGTGTTAGTGGTGTGTTTGTGTATATTTTATTAATGGTTGTCTCCAGTGTTTAGAACAAACCTTCACCCTTTCCTTTAACCTTTGCTGCCTGACATGTACATCAGCAAATGTTACGATAGGATCCAAAAACTCATTGCAGTGAATTATTCAGCATTAAACATGAGAGGACCAGATGTTATTGAACGCACACGTCGAAAAAGGTCTTTGTCGTGTCAATTAGTTGATTAAGTATCATCTCGTCCGTTGTTGCTGCCGGAAACTTGATCTGTTTTTAAATGGATTCACATTACAGGGACAGTGGAGAGCAAGAGAAAGGGGACATTTTCAATTACATGTCAGCATATTTGACTGACAGTCAGGCACCATTTGATCAGGCTTTTACTTTAATTGCTTGCATTTCATTAAGTATAATCATTTATGGTGGAATTTAATCAGAGGGGATTCAGAGACACTGTGCGGACTCGCAAAAGGCAAACAGACATTAAAATACGTTTAATTAAAGTGTGAGACGTTTTAGGCAAACATGGTACATGTAGCTGCGTGATGGAGGGTTATTTAACTTTTAGAATCAACAATATGTTGGTGTGTAATTAAGTTCGCACCCTTTATGCTGTCATGTAACATTAATTTTGTACAGGCAGGATAGACCAAACAGTGAACATGTATCTGAAAATATGTGTTAATAATGGCCATTTAGAAGTCACCTTTAAACATAGACTGTGTATGTTTGATAACACAAGTAATAACAATGTAATATTTATTTAATATTTATCCAAATACAAATGCATTATTTTTCATATAGACTTGGGTTCATAGACATACATACCATTTCATAGATATACATCCTGTTATATACTGCTAATATTTTTAATGTTGTTTATTCATATTTTATATCTATTATTTCTATTCTACTTTTTGTTGTATTCTTATTGTAGTTTTTATATAATTTTATATTCTATCTTCTTATCTTACTTTTAATTTTTGCAACTTTATATTTGCTCTTTTCTTATTTTCTGATTGTTTTTTTTTTTTTTTTTAATTCATTTTGTTACACTGACTGGAGTAGCATTCCTAATTTCATTGCATGCAATGACAATAAAGGCTGTTCTATTCTATTCTATTCTATTCTATTCTATTCAATGAACAGAGGAACTGTGACATTATCCACTGGTTTCTATTGTTTGGAAGCATGAAATGTGTATTTTTGAGTCGCCGTGTTGGATTTTTGGATTAAGGTTAAGGTTAAATTTTAATTTGCTTTATTATCCACATAAACAAATTCAGTTTCTGCATTTTACCCATCTTAATACACACACACACACACACACACACACACACACACACACACACACACACACAGTACCTAGCATTAGCATTAGCTCATAGCGCACATTGGTAGCTTTGAGCTGCCATTGAAGGCACTTGGGGTCTAAGACCAGGTCTTCATCACCACTGTGGTCAGGAGAATTAAGTTATATTTACCTGTTTAATATTTAATAAAAATGAATAAATAACATTATTTGCATAAAAGCCACTGAATGATGGGAGCCCGAGGGGTCAGTTGTGAGTTAATGCTAATTGCTAGCTTATGCTTATGCTGATGCAATAACATGGTAAAGTCTTATTAGTGGAACATATTTACAAAAAAACAAACAAACACAAAAAACAAAAAAAGGAACCTATTTACCACAAATACAAGTGAATGTCTATAAGGAAAAGGCTAAAATATATAAAATAACAATGACAATATTGCAATATATATCTTTGCAATATATATGTAGGTATTGTTAGGGTTGATTTCATTTGTCTGTTAAAACACATACAAAATGCTTCGTGTTTGTCATTACTTAAATTGAGGTAAGACTGGAAAAAATATCCTTTTAACTGTTTTGAAACTTCTACCTCTAGATATCTGAAATATCAAAATGTGCCGATAAATAATCAGAAAAATCAGGCTTCATACTAAAAAAAAAAAGATTTTATCTGATAAAAGATACAAAAATATGTCCTACAAGCTGTGGGTATGATGGTCTAATGTCCCAATACTTTTGTCCATATAGTGTACGTGTACAGCACCCAGTGGCCGTCAGTGGTATTACACTTTGAAATACTTCCACATTAGCTTCATTTTGGAGCCTTACCATAAACTGTATATTTTTAGTGCATAGAGGAACCATGATGTCATCCATTAGTTTCTGAACTGGCATTTTGAGGCTGGTAGCCAGAAGTGACCATATTTGGACAAAAGGGGCAAAGCTAAAGGAGCCAGAGGGGTCAGAGGAGAGCTAATGCTAATCGTTAGCTTAGTGGCTCTATAAAACCGTAAACTTCATCAAGCTCTGTGCAAAAAAGTCATTTTACATTTTACAGAACCTTTTAAAAACAACTAAAGTGGAACTGTCAGGAAAAATGTGTTTAATTAAATGAACTGTGGAACAGATTTATCAACCAAAATACGACGCAGCAGATGTCAAAGCTTCTGTTTGCCCAGAGATCTTAATAATGGAGGAAAATGTAAAGACAGACCAGATCATTTATCAGAGAATCTAAGTAAAACAGATGAGACCGGAATTAGTCGGGGAAAATAATTACTGTTTGATCATTTTTAGAGGGAAAATCAATGTAAGTCAATGGGAACTGACACTTAGTGGCCATAGGTATTATTACATATACACACATTACAACAAAAACAGCAATAATAATAATAATAATAATAATAATAAATTTTATTTGTTTTAGTGCTTTTAATAGAACTCAAAGACACTTTACATACAGCAGATAAAAACAGAAACTAACTAGAAGCACTCAGAGAGCACAGACCTCCGCCAAGGCTGATCAGTGGCGCCCCCCGTGGGCCCCCCCACCCCCGATCACCACCAAAATTTAATCATTTCTTCCTTATCCCATTTCCAACAAACCCTGAAAATTTCATCCAAATCTGTCCTTAACTTTTTGAGTTATGTTGCACACTAACGGACAGACAAACAAACAAACAAACCCTGGCAAAAACGTAACCTCCTTGGCGGAGGTAAACATAATAAAAACTGATAAAAAGCAGGTGCAAAATTTAAATATACTTCCATATTAGCTTCCGTTTGCAGCCTAAGACTTTGCCTCAGATTGTTTACTTTTGCTAAATTAGTTTTGTCTCAAATTAAAACTTCTGTTTTGCACTTTTCAGAACCAGAAATTTCAAAGTAATGTTCTTCTCTGCTTTTTAAATGATTAATCAGCAGAGAATTCCATCCCACCAGAATATCCATTAAACTGAACTTTCTATTCATTATCCGCTGCATTATTCAAAAACTTGTTCTTCTATTTGTCTTAGAAGTCGAAATAGTAAGTTTAGGTACAGAAGTAACTGCACACTTTGTGACAGTTTAAGTTTTTGCTCCTTGGCTTTAAAAATTAAAATCTAAATAATTTAAAGAACTTTTTAGAAACTAATTCTCCCCACACAGATTTGACCGACAGAGAAAAAACACAGTTTGACAATATCTAAAATATCTGTAACAGATGTGATAATTTGGTGTAAAGAGAAAGAAAGACAGCACGAGCGTGATAAAGAGAAGTAAAATACAAGCAAAGAAGCCTTGAGCCGAGACGTACGATGGGGCCTGGACTCAGCGGGAAGTCTTCATCCTCCTAAATATTTAGCGAGCACCTGATTCTCAGCTGATATTCCAGACCCGGCCATATTAGGTCAGGAACATCACAAGACCCGCTCCTCCGCTACCTGCCAGAAGGAAACACATCAACAGTTTGTCTCTTCTTCTGTCGGATTCACTGCAGCAAAGATGTTATTTTTGCAGAGATTATCCCCGCAAATGATGAGCGATATGTCACCTGTGGATTCGTTAAAGTCTGTGGTTTGCTGATCAAACACATTTTAAATCCACAATACGAGCGCAGATGTTAACTGTTATGGAGGATTCCTGTCTATCTGCAAAGCAGGGGTACACTTAATTGCTTTCATGAATGAAATAGTCAGCCTTTTTCCTTTTACTGTGACTCACTAAATGGATGGCGGATGTGGGGTTTTTTTTTTTTTTTTTGGACAAATAAGCAAAGGGTTTTCAAGGCTCAGCAATATCCCTGAGATTTCAGAAATGCATATTTGTCTGTGTTGTCCTGGATAATGTGACCTCTGTGCGGAAGCTTTAGTTGAAGTAGTTTTTACCGGAAAAAAAAGACATATAAAGACGATGAAATATTATATATAAGTAACCAGGACACACTGACTGGTATCTTTAAAAAAAAAAAAAAAAAAAAAAAAAAAAAAGAGAAAAAAGAAAAATAACTTGCATATCCTGTAAAAAAATTATCCACTGGTTTCTTTTGTTTTGAAGCAAGAAATGTGTGTTTTTGAGGCGCCATATTGGATTTTTGGATTAAGGTTGAGGTTAAACTTTAATTTGCTTTATTATCCATATAAACATATTCAGTCTCTGCATTTTATCCATCTTAAGTCACACACGCACGCACACACACACACACACACACACACACACACACACACAGTACCTAGCATTAGCATTAGCTCATAGCGCGCATTGGTAGCTTTGAGCTGCCATTGAAGGCACTTGGGGTGTAAGACCAGGTCTTCATCACCACCGTGGTCAGGAGAATTAAGTTATATGTACCTGTTTAATAATTAATAAAAATTAATAAATGACATTATTTGGATAAAAGCCGCTGAATGATGGGAGCCTGAGGGGTCAGTTGTGAGCTAATGCTAATTGCTAACTTATGCTTTTGCTGATGCAATAAAATGGTAAAGTCTTATTAGTGGAACATATTCACCAAAAAAAAAAAAAAGGAATCTATTATCACAAATACAAGTGAAATATCTATATCCCTGAGATTTCAGAAATGCATATTTGTCTGTGTTGTCCTGGATAATGTGACCTCTGTGTGGAAGCTTTAGTTGAACTAGTTTTTACCGGGAAAAAATAGTCATATATAGACAGTGAAATATTATATATAAGTAACCAGGACACACTGACTGGTATCTTAACAAAAAAAAAGAAAAATAACTTGCATATCCTGTAAAAAATTATCCACTGGTTTCTATTGTTTTGAAGCAAGAAGTGTGTGTTTTTGAGTCGCCATGTTGGATTTTTGGATTAAGGTTAAACTTTAATTTGCTTTATTATCCACGTAAACAAATTCAGTCTCTGCATTTTATCCATCGTAATTCACATACGCACACACACGCGCGCGCACACAGTACCTAGCATTAGCATTAGCTCATAGCGCACATTGGTGGCTTCAAGCTGCCGTTGAAGGCACTTGGGGTCTAAGACCAGGTCTTCATCACACACACACACACACACACACATACACACACAGTACCTAGCATTAGCATTAGCATTAGGTCATAGCGCACATTGGTGACTTCGAGCTGCCGTTGAAGGCACTTGGGGTCTAAGACCAGGTCTTCATCACCACCGCGGTCAGGAGAATTATGTTATATGTACCTGTTTAATGGTTAATAAAAATTAATAAATGACATTATTTGGATAAAAGCCACTGAACGATGGGAGCCCGAGGGGTCAGTTGTGAGCTAATGCTAATTGCTAGCTTATGCTTATGCTGATGCAATAAAATGGTAAAGTCTTATTAGTGGAACCTATTCACCAAAAAAATAAATAAATAAAAAGGAACCTATTACCACAAATACAAGTGAAATATCTATATCCCTGAGATTTCAGAAATACATATTTGTCTGTGTTGTCCTGGATAATGTGACCTCTGTGTGGAAGCTTTAGTTGAACTAGATTTTACCAGGAAAAAAATAGTCATATAAAGACAGTGAAATATTATATATAAGTAACCAGGACACACTGACTGGTATCTTAACAAAAAAAAAGAAAAATAACTTGCATATCCTGTAAAAAATTATCCAATCTTACAAAAAAAAAAAAAAAAAAAACCTTGCATATCCTGTAAAAAAAAAAAAAAAAAAAAAAAAATCACATCCTCACATTTCATTATCTCTCATTTACAACATAAATATAACAAATAATCACATTTATTTGTGTTTCCTGAGGCAAAACCTTGTAATAATGGAGATTTACATGTTAAAAAAAAAAGAACCTGAATAATTATTTCTCTACAGATTTAAGTTGTGTGTTGTCGTATGATTCTCTTTAAGTCAAAGGTCTAAAAGTCATTTTCTGTCAGGGGTCACATTCAGCCCGATTTGATCTAAAGTGGGCCGGACCAGTAAAATAATAGCATAATAACCTAGAAATAATGTTTATGTTGTTTATGTTTACGCATTTGGCAGACGCTTTTTTCCAAAGCGACTTACAGGGGAAAACCAATTAAATCACTCAATCAATCAAATTTTATTTATATAGCGCCAGATCACAAGAAAGTTATCTCTTGACATTTTATATATCGAGTTGGTCAAAACCAGACTCTAAGTCAATTCTACAGAAACCCAACAGAATCCTCCAGGAGCAAACACTTGTGACTGGTGACAGTGGCGAGGAAAAACTTCCCTTTAACAGGCAGAAACCTCGAGCAGACCCAGACTCCTGGAGGATGGCCGTCTGCCTTGACCAAATAATGACAACTCCAAATTTTTGTGTTTGTTTTAGTGCAAAAAAACCCATTAAATTATGAAAATACTTACTTTTTATAAAGTATTCAAACAAAAAAGATGTGACTAACCTGAAAAAAATGAAATTTCTTAAGAAAAATAAGTGCAATTTTAACAATATTATACCTCAACGTATCATTTCTACATGTGCATTATGGATCGGATCTACAAAGACACTAAACACTTGGTAAGAGGGGTTGTAGAAATCCACTCGATTTTTTCTGGAATGAATATAAAGATAGCTGTGCAGCACCTGGAGGGTTCAAATTCAAGCTTTTTGAACTTTTAGGGTCCAAATATACAAATAAATGTACCAAAGACTAATAAAAGTGGGTTTAGCAAAATATGACCCCTTTAAGGAATCAAAAATGCATCAGGAAAGTTCTATTTAGTTTCCAGTGGATCATCTTTTCTGCACTTTCCTTTTTGTTTAATGTTTTATTCTGCTATTGTCTTATGTAATTGTTTGTGTTTCTATGCCTTTGTAAAGCACTTTGAATTGCCTTGTGTATGAATGGTGCTTTACTAATAAATTTGCCTTGCCTATTAAAAAAAAAAGAAAAGAAAAAAAAGAAAAAGAAATAATGACAACTCCAAATTTTTGTCTGTGTTTTAGTGCAAAAAAAACCCAATAAATTGGGAAAATACTTACTTTTATAAAGTATTCAAACAAAAAAGATATGAATTACCTGAAAAAATGAAGTTTATTAAGAAAAATAAGTGTAATTTTAACAATATTATGCCTCAGCTTATCATTTCTACATGTGCATTATGCATCGGATCTACAAAGACACTAAACACTTAGTAACAGGCAGAAAATTGTTCAAATAGTGCTTAATTTTCTTTAGACATTTCAGGTTGTCCATATTTGTTTAGTTTATTCACATTTTATTGTTACAAGATAGTTTGTAAATGTAAATATTTTCATAATTTAATGTTATTTTTTGCACTAAAACAAAGACAAAAATTAGAAGTTGTCATTATTTATAGACATAATGTAACATTTTTTTCATATCAAACCGAGAAGAAAATATGGAGTCATTATTTTTTGTAGGTCGGACTGGAACCTTTGGCATTTGGCCCCCAGGCCACATGTTTGAGACCCCTGCAGGATTTACTTTTCTTTTTAAAGTTGGAAAAAATGAAGTTTTCTGTTCGTGGACAAATTAATTTCTTTTTATCAACAATGGAATCCTTTTTTCTCTACTGTCAACATGAGTGTCCTGCTGTCTCCTATGTCCTTTTGACGGAGAAATGGGTTGTTAGTTTACATTATTTAAGTCTTAATAAGCCCTGAACATTGTACAGAGGAGTTGATAGGCAAGGCAAGGCAAGGCAAGTTTATTTGTATAGCACATTTCAGCAACAAGGCAATTCAAGGTGCTTCACACAGGACATTGAAATAAAAGAAACAAAAAGAAACACATTTAAAACATTATAAAAGAAACATGTAAAAGGTGATTAAAAACAGCAAGAAAACAACACATAAAATAAAAATAAATAAATAAATAAATAAAAAATAAAAAACACATAATAATATGATAAGAAAACATGACAATATTGTTTATCTTGTTGTTGTTTTTGTTGTAGAGTTTTTTGTTTGTTTGTTTTTTTGGGGGGGGGTCTCTTTTTTGTGTTTAATCCAGTGGTTCCCAACCTTTTTTGGCTCGTGACCCCATTTTAACATCACAAATTTCAGGCAACCCCAAACATTCCAAACGGAGACATTTTTTGCTGAAATTCTTTTGTTTTTGATCATGTAATAGTTTGATATACTATGTTGCACATAAACGTTAATTTTAAATGACATTTAGTCTATATAATGTATGTTATTATGGACGGAGGTAGAAAAGCCAGGTGTAGATTACTGCCAAAATTGAGAATTTTATTTTCCTTGGTCAGGATATGTACAGTCAGTCCAGCTTGGATTTACAAGGCTGACAATTAATACTGAACAAACAAGAACTCAAACTATGAATTATGAAAGAGCTGCAGCATCTGAAACTGACCACAATGAACATTTGACAGATAAACAGAACCACAGTGCTTCAGTTTCAGACTCACAGTTTGTCATGTCTTCTATGGATTGGGATTGTCTCTGTCAACTCACTGTATATTTTTTATTAGTGTTTGTTTGTTTTTTTTTCTATAAATTAATAGAAATTTCAGGTGACCCAATTTGAATTTCAGGCAACCCCACATGGGGTACTGACCTCTAGGTTGAAAAACACCAGTTTAGTGGGTTTGTAGGTTTGTTGTGTAATTTTTTTTACTTTTTTTTTTTTTTTTTGTGTTGTGTCCTTATGTCTAGGTACATGTTTGTGTCAATGTATAATTTAAAATAATAATAATAATAATAATAATAAAAAGATTTAAGTTGTGTGTGCTTAGTGAGTAGACATTAGAAACCCCTGTGGGTGGAAAAGCCATTACCTAAAATGCAGACTGTCACAAAACACAAAATGTATTTACATGAAAATCCATTCAGCACTTTTAACACTTAAATCAATGAACTCCAATTCCAAACTGAGATAAGATGTGATGTACCTTTATCGATTCCACATATTACGAATTCACATCAACACAGCAGTAATAATAGAAACAATAAAATACAGAACAATGAACCATCTTTTCTTTAATATGATGATACTTCTAATATTATTAGGATCCGAACCATTCAGTGAAATGGTCTGTGTTGGATTACATTTAATTCATTTGACATTGAATCTGTAAGATACAATTATGTACAAGTAGTAGTAGTTGTTCGTGTTTTGTGCAGTCACGTCAATCACAATCTTTGACCTTTTGGGGTTAAAATCTCATCTCATTATCATACTATTCTATTACATTGGTGTGAAATTTCCTCGACCTTTGACCTTTGGCCACCAAATTCCAAGCAGCTCACCCTTGAAAAATTGAAGACCTTCCTTCAAGGCGTCTTTGAGATATCACCCTCAAAAATAACAAAAAAAAAGGGCAGATGTGAAGTTACAGCAGTCATGACCTCTGACCTTTGGATGCCAAAATATTTTCTGTTGATCCTTGAGTCTGAGTGAGTGTTTGGAGACACTTTAGAAAGCGATTATTTGATAAAATGGGAAGTGTCGGTCTGACAGCTCAAACAAACTGACTGTGTGAATACATCCTAAAAGAAAAAGGACAAAACAAGTGGTGCCAAGCGCAACAAACCCCGCCCCTCGCACATATTTGGCCCATTATAAGTAAATAGGAATATTTTGAAAATTCATAAAAAAATTGTAACTTTGACCTACTTTTCCCAAAATGTAATGAGATCTATTCTGGGTCACTGGCAATCTGTAAATTCAATTTGGTATGAATTCAACCAATAGTTTTGCTGATACAAACATGTGAAATTATGCCCATTATAAGTAAACAGGGGAAAAAAAAAGATTTTAAAAATTCATAAAAACTTGAAACTTTGACCTACTTTTTTCCAAAATGTAATCACATCTTTTCTGGGTCACTGGCAATCTATAATCCAAATTTGGTATAAATTCATCTGACAGTTTTGTTGCTACAGACATTTTAAATTTTGCCCATTATAAATAAATGGGGAAAAAAATATTTTAAAAATTCATTAAAAAAATTGTAACTTTGACCTACTTTTCCCAAAATGTAATGAGATCTATTCTGGGTCACTGGCAATCTGTAAATTCAATTTGGTATGAATTCAACCAATAGTTTTGCTGATACAAACATGTGAAATTTTGCTCATTATATGTAAACGGGGAAAAGAAAAGATTTTAAAAATTCATAAAAACTTGAAACTTTGACCTACTTTTCCCAAAATGTAATCACATCTTTTGTGGGTCACTGGCAATCTATAATCCAAATTTGGTATAAATTCATCTGACAGTTTTGCTGCTACAGACATTTTAAATTTTGCCCATTGTAAGTAACTAGGGAAAAAAAGATTTTAAAAATTCACTAAAAATTTTTTTAACTTTGACCTACTTTTCCCAAAATGTAATGGGATCTATTCTGGGTCACTGGTAATCTATAAACCAAATTTGGTATGAATTCAACAAATAGTTTTGCTGCTAGAGTGTTAACAAACAAACTAAACCAAAAATAATACCCCTTGTCTCCCTTTTCGGGGGGCTGGGTAAAAGTCCAATAAAGTCAATATTAAATAAATGTATTAGGTGTGAGAATGTTTTTCTCCTTAACTCTAATGTAACACTAATACCATTAAAATCTTTTGTGTTTTCAGTAATAATTCCATAAAGTGCTGGTTATAACAAATCCTACTATTTATTGAAACCCATGGACTGACTATTGAGCTATTTTACAACTAATTCATTACAACCATTTCATATCTCATGAAGCTTTCAAAACGGAACATACAAAACAGTTTTTATGTGTTTCTGAAGAACAATTTTAAGTATTTCATAAGTTTGAAAGACTTCAATTGGTAAATGAATCACATTTATGTAACAAGTCCCTTAGGGTCACTACCGATTTCTATACTCCAGATTTACAGTTTTTGGCCAAGTTTAATACGCTATAATGAAAAATGTCATTATTTTTTTCTGTATATTATCAGATCAATCTTAAACTATAATGTTTGATTAATGTTATTTAGTTAAATTGATAAACAGGGCTTTGATATGCAGCATACAGTCACTGACGTCCACTACAGATTAATAGTTTTCCTCAGTTAATCTTACATTGTGTCGAATGAAGTTGTCATCATTAAGAATAAATCAAGAGGAAAAATCAACAGATGATGGAAGAAATTTTAAAAGAGCTGAATTAACAACATGTCTGTCTGTAAAGAGAAAGATGTTTCAAAAACTGTGAGGTGAAAAATTACTTTGCAAACCAAAATGTATGCGCTATTAAACAAAAAAAAAAAAAAAGAACCTGAGTTTAGGCTTTAAATACTTAGATGATTACTTTTTTTTTTTTCAGAGAAGAGGCAGGTTTTCAAAAAAGTTCTAGGAGTTGTATAAACTTCTCAGTAATGAAATTGGGTTTTCAGTGTCTTGAATGGTTTTATAGAAGAAATATTGAGTCATAGGATCTTAAAATATAACAGTAAAGGAGCTGATAACAGACTGCAAAGCATCAAAATGCAAAACAACATCTGGTCTGTCCTCTCAGATCTGAAACACTTTGCACATCAGAAGTAAACACAGCAACTAATATAAAAGTTTTCAGTAATAAGGGGAAACTGTGACTCAAACAAAGACCCATCTGAAACACTGAATCATATCCTAGACTTGATCTGAGCTGTCATTAAGCTCTTGATGTTCAGTTGTCTTTTTAATAATAGCTATTTTTGTTTTCTTAACTTGCACTATTGTTTGACTCTTTCCTGATCTGTGTCAAAGTGTTAAACGTTCATTTTGTGTTAAATTTAACCCTCCAAGATCTAACCAGCCTCAGAATCTACTGATCTAAACTGTTTAATACCTGTTGATCCACTAATCCTGTCAATACATGTAAATAATTGGCGTAAAATACAGTTTGTCATCTTTTGATGGTAATCAGATATGACCCATTTGGACGTTAAGAGGCTCCGTAGTTACCGTGGAAACACCGTCATCTTCTACAACACTGATTCACCAGTAAAACCCACGGAGTTGGATCAGTGACAGTGGATGGACACACTGGGTTTATGGTCAGTTAATGATAGATTTTACTGAAAAAGTCACTTTTTCTGCAATTTTCTCTGTTTTTGGTATAATAACTGGGGATAAGAATCGAGAACCAGTTCTTTTTGAGAACTGGTTCTTCTTGAGAACCGGTTCCGAGTAGCTCAATTCCTTGGAATCGTTTGCCCGCCTGCTTAATGATTCTGCTTATCGATTCCACCTTCGTTGCACATGTGCGATGACATCACACGCACACTGCATTGTTTTGGTCAGAACGTAGCCAACATGGTGTCGAGGCTGAAACGCTCCAAAAAGACGACACCAGGGCCACTGGGAACGCTTATAAATTTCCATTTCTTCAAAAGGGAAAAATCGCTCCAACATGCTCAAACATTTGTCCACAGCATGTGACTCATTTACAGGAATGTCAAGTATTTGATTCGCTACTTAGCGATGCTTGTGAATATAGCGGCAGAGTGAACACCAGGCTGTCATCCGGGCCCGGTTCTGGTGCAGGCAACAAACGTCCTGCCCCCTCAAATAAAAGTTTCTGAAGGTAGGGGAAAGGAAATGAGGTGCACAACAATGGGAGACGTATAGGAATTAGTAAAGCGTCTTAAGTTTCACTTTCACTGTATGGTGCCCCCCCCCAGAACTGGGACCAGCATCATCTCTTATTATTATGTGTACATACTGTATATGCCAGTGGCAGCTGCTCATCTTCCAGAGAGGGGAAGCTCATTGTCAGCTTACATCTAAAAAAAAAAAAAAAAAAAATTGTCAAGTTATTTAAACATAAATTCGGCCCTCCGTTCCTTTTTAAGAAAATGGTCAGTGACCTTATCGTACCAACTAAACAAGAAAACGTTGAAATTATGTTAAATTGAAACAAGGAAGTACAATGAGTGTGTTTTATTTACAGTGCAAGAAATGAACAAGTAATTTCGTAGTGGTTTCTCTCTCGATTTCACAGCAGAATGCGCGACGGTATTAAACTAAACTGTGTCAGTGAAGGAGTGGATCTCAAAATAGCTGTCAATCAAATGGTATTTAGCCTTTTGACTGATCCTCCAATCAGCACGTGGAAGCCCAGCGTGCAACCCAGCCTGAGCTCCGCCCACAGCTCCATTCACCCCCAAAGACACTGAGCATCCAGGGGCGGGACAACATCATGGCATTTATCCAGTTACCGTCCAGTTTTGAGGCAATGAAAAAAACTGTTCCACTCAGTCCCATTGAAGTGCATGGATGCTGAGCGTCTATGGACAAATGCATTGAGCAGAGATCGAATGAGAAAACAGAGACACGGGAATGTATGAGAAGTGAACAACATTGAGTCCGTTGATTCGTGATAAAGCTGATTCTGAACGAACTCGTCTGTGAGATGAACGTGTTCTAACACATTTGTAGTCAATGAAATGTCAACACAACCGTACAGATTTAACCATTTAATTTTCGTAATTTTAGGGGAAGCTGACGTTCCCTTGCAGTCTGTGAGAAATTGCCTCTGGTATATGTTATATTTTCTGTGCAGAGATCGAAATATAAAAGACAGTTAATGCAAACACACCCATTTGTACTCTTTTATTCCCTCACCAAATAAGAATTGATAAGAGAATCAATAAGGAATCGGATTGATAAGCAAAATCAATAATGGAATCGGAATCGTTAAATTCTTATCAATTCCCATCCCTAATAATAACCATCAACTTTAATCTGAGCTGTTATGAACATCTTTATGGTCGGTAAATTAACTGCAGGAAAATACCTGATTTATAGTGATAACATGCAAAAGACAGAGGATAATGTCATAATAAACAGTGATCAATCACTTGAGAAAGGTTAGATACAGAGAAAACTTCATTTGGGAACTGACATAAAAGTAGCGCTGGATCTGTATGGGTTAAACTGGAATGTGTCTGAAAACAAAATTATTCCAACTTTATGGACAACACTGTACACTGCATTGGTTGCATTCTTCATAGATGTACTGTCCCTGTCAGGTAAAATAAAAAATAACAGTAATAACTAAAATAAATTTACCTCAACCCTGTTTTTCACCCTTTGTCATCTCAGGCCAAAGATGTCACGAATGTCACAAATGAGCAGAAATAGAGGCTGAAACCGTGTCACAAACCCCGACTGTTTCTGAGTTAGAAACAGGGGGGGAAAACCATGAGGTGGTTTCATTCATCCTATATGCACGGCAGCATGCGTGGGCGTTCAACAGATGGACGTCCTGATCTAAATTATAATCAGGTTATCCAGTAAGAAGACGGACAGCTCATCAATGAAGGCCGTGTCATTTGCATAAAAGTACACAGCGGTGCGAGAAAAAAAAAAAAGCAAAAAAAAAAAAAAAAAAACACTACCCACTATGACATATGCCCTCAATTCGCTTTATCTAGGAATGGATATTGGCAAAAATCACAGTGTGACAAGACAACAGGCTTAGAAATAAAAGAAGTGAAATGATTCCACAGCGTCATAAAGACACATTTCATGTCTCTGGTGCCATTTGTTCTTTCATAAAGTGCTGTTAATACTTTGTGTATGGGTTTGTTCTTGTTTTGCAGACAGTGTTCAGCAGCAGCCTCTGGGGCTTGTCTGCAGTCAAACACGCCGTTTCTTCTCTTTCTCTATTTTCTGTCAGTTTTAAGTGATAGAAGACTAGGGTGAGGGATGTCAGCAACAAGCAGCTGTACAGGAGTGTGTCGTCTGTTGATGCTGGTCTCTCCCGGCACGTGGAGGAGCTGTCACTTTACCTCTCGATCATGATATCTCCACTGTCAAAACACACCCATAGAAATAATAGCAGAGATCTTTGACCCAAATCTTCAGTTTTAAACCTGAAAGACAATGTGTTTTCTTGCTACGGATGCATCATTTTCCACATGTATCAGGCCAAATACATGCGTCAGAATGAAATTTGTAAATTAATGGAGAAAAAAAAATTTAAAAAATCTCGCCGGTGTTTATTTTCTCACTTTTCTGTGCTTACTCTTTTGTATCGTAATGGCAATATTTCCACAATGTTCCCCCACCATCTGTGGGAATGTGATACCTTTCTATAGCTGAGTGAAAGAGGGGTGGGGGGAGGAAGTGGTGTTCTCTAATCCCAGAATCCCTCACATCGAATCATGCAAATTTGGTGCACTTTGAAGCGAATCCAGCTCCTACCATATGCAGAGTAAAAACAACAATCTATTATGCATGCATTGCACCAAGCTTATGGTAATGTTATTTCACTGCTATTCCTATAAAGTCAAATTTGCAGATGCACAACATATCTAAAGTTTCTTTTAAAATAATATTTGTCTCATTGTGGTGTGTATTTGAGAATAACAAGCAAAGCATTTGAGGGTACAGTAACTGTTGAGATCTGTTTGTGTCTCACAGTGGAAGTGATGCTTGAAAGCTGGATGGCTGATATTTTCTTCCTCCAATCTGTGTTTGAGAGGTCGTATTTTTCCCATTTTCCTACTAAGTATGTTCTCACCATTCAAGATCTGCTCTTCAAAGACAACAGCACAATTGGAAACTTCCTGCAATACAACGCTGTTTGTTTTTTATGCCGTTTCTCACTCCTATTTCCGAGAGGCAGAGCATTCGTGATGTATTACCGTGTCATTTATCAGTAGTAGACCATGTTATCCTGTCAGTGCGACATGATGAAGTTAAGGATCTGCACCAGCCACAATAAACTTTTAATGACCAGGTATTTGTTCGAGCTCTCAGACTGCTCATCACAACAAACTCTCGCGCACTCTCACATTGTATTACACGAGCCAAAAAGCTGTCAGCGTGCTTTGTTGCTCTCCGTCTATGGGTGGATTAAGAACACAACATCAATGATATTTCCATTTGTTCAATGGATAATTAGGGCCCACGACATGCCAAGAATCATTTTCCATCTTGGCTCATCCTAATTTGGGGGAGGAATCATGCAAAGTGTAATTGGCAAGACGAGATGTGACTGGTGTCTCCCATGCGGATCCGTGCTTTGTTACAACATGCAGTTCTTAATGAAGAGACTGGTGGCTGGCTTGATTATGTTGTGTTGTAAAAAATCATATGCATAAATGTTCCAAGACTGTGCAAGTAAAGTAAATTAAAACTTAAGTCATTACCTGATGTCTCTGTCAAAGGTTTCTTTTAATCAATCAATTAATAATAACAATAATAATAGTAGTAATATGCATTTTAACCCATAAAGACCCAGTGCTACTTTTATGTCAGTTCCCAAATGAAATTTTCTCTGTATCTAACCTTTCTTAAGTGGTTTATCATCATTTATTTATACTATTATCCTCTGGACTTTGTATTTTATCAGTATAAATCAGGTATTTTCCTGTATTTAATGAACTGATCATGTAGATGTTCATAAAAGCTCAGAATAAAGTTGAAGGTTATTATATCAAAAGCAGAGAAAACTGCAGAAAAAGTGTCTTTTTCAGTCAAATATATCCTTAACTGAACATAAAATGAGCATTTCTATCCACTGTCATTGCTCAAACTCCATGGGTTTTACTGGTGATTATACGATATTTAACCTTTCTTAAGGGATTTATCACCATTTATTGTAATATTATCCTCTGTATTCTGAGTTTTTTCAGTGTAAATCATGTGTTTTCTTATATTTGATTCACTGATCATGTAGATGCTCATTAAAGCTCAGAGTAAATTCAAAGGTTATTTGATCAAATCAGAAAAAAATAGATTTTTCAGCAAAAATATCATTAACTAAACATAAAATAAAATATCTCCATCCACTGTCATTGATCCAACTCCATGAGTTTTACTGGTGTATCAATGTTGTAGAAGATGAAGATGTTTCCACGGTAACTACGGAGCCTCTGAACGTCCAAATGGGTCATATCTGATGACCATGAAAAGATGAATAACTGTATTTTACACCAAATATTTACATGTGTTGATAGAATTAGTCGATCAACAGGTATTAAACAGTTTAGATCAATAGACGCTTTTGGTTTGTTGTGGATCTTTGGATCTTTATGAGTTAATATATCTATAAATGGTATTTCCAAGACTGTCATATTTATTTATTTATTTATTTAACCAGGGAACTCTGGGACCTTAACCAGGGAACTTAACCAGGGAACAAAACTCATTTAGATTAACTCTTTAATACCTGGCGTATCATCACTGACACCCTGCGCATAATGCAGTTTGGATGGCTGTATCTCTTTCATTGTTGGTGCAATAGGAAAATTTCCAACGGTTTCTGAAACCTGAGACATTGCGCTTTAGAGGCTTTATTGGATCATTACAGTAATTTCACTCGTGCCTGTATTTGAAGCTGGAGAAGAAGCCATTTTAGCAGTTTTATAACATGCAGTAAATCATAAACGATTGCTAGATTTTGAAAGATGTGGGGGAAAAAAAGTCC
Source organism: Sphaeramia orbicularis (assembly GCF_902148855.1). Lineage (NCBI taxonomy): Eukaryota > Metazoa > Chordata > Actinopteri > Kurtiformes > Apogonidae > Sphaeramia > Sphaeramia orbicularis. The sequence continues at coordinate 12,429,908 of NC_043963.1, read as the reverse complement.
TCTGGAAAAATGGGCAAATGGACTCACTCACAGCATATTTTCTAACCTTTTTAGAGTCAAAAAAAAAAAAAAAAAAGTCCTGTCATTTTAGGCTTAGGGTTTAAAGGGTTAAAAATCTCTTTTTCAACAGTGTCTTGGCCAAGACAACCGCAGCAAAAGTTAGACAAAATAGAAATCACAGCCATACATTAAATCTTACATACATCATACATCCACACTAAAAATATACACGTAAAACATAATAAAAGCCAGTTCTAAAACCATACATAAATCACTAAACTAAGAGCATACATATAAAACACCATAAATCATTTTAAAGGTTTTAAAAGTACAGTTGTGGAAAAAAATTATTCGACCACCCCTAGTGTTTTTTTTTTCAATATCTTGTTCATTTTAGTGCCTGGTACAACTAAAGGTACATTTATTGGGACAAATATAATGATAACAACAAAAATAGCTCATAGTAGTTTAATTTCAGAGCTTATATCTATTTATTTTCCATGTTTTCTTGATAATAACCAAAATCACTTCAGTTCTTACATCAATATCTATGGCATTGTAGTGACAAAAACAGTGCTTTTAGGCATTCCATGTTTTCTTTTCTGTCTGTTTTAGTCACATGATACACACAGGAGTTAGTACTTGATTGCATAACCATTGTTTTTAATGACTTTTGATGGTCTAATAATTTTTTCCGTGACTGTATCTTACTTTGTATTCATAAACCACTACGTGAGATTTTTAAAAAGCTAGACTTAAGCGCTAAGAAGCAAAAAACTTTACTTTCCATAATATTTTCTTTATGTTCCTCATTATAAGAGTGACACCACTTGCCTAACTTTTCAATTTAAGTCTATCTTATAAAACTGCGTATTTATTTATTTATTTATTTATTTATTTATTTATTTTGAACATGCAAATAAACAAAATTAAACAAAACAAAGCAAATTAAGACAAAAACAAAATAACATTTAAATGAACAGAATCTTTCTTCAAGCACATATAAGTCTGAATTTGCATGGTCGAAAAGGAGTAGGAAGAAGTATAAACTTACTTAATACTACTTAGATTGGAGGATTTTTCCTTAAAAAGACCTAGAATTAGTTTTGTTGTTTGATCTAATAATTTTTTCCGCGACTGTGGTCATAAAACACAATAAAAGTCAGTTCTAAAACCATAAATACATCACTAAACTAAGAACATACATATAAAACACCATAAATAATTTAAGAGATACTAAAAGTAAAACAACAATGTTCCTTAAGAATTAGAAATGTATCTACATCCTCATATCATGATGCAGAGCAGTTCATGAACATTATTACCTCCGCCAAGGAGGTTATGTTTTTGCCAGGGTTTGTTTGTTTGTTTGTTTGTTTGTTTTTGTTTGTTTGTTTGTCTGTCTGTCTGTTTGTCTGTCCGTTAGTGTGCAACATAACTCAAAAAGTTATGGACAGATTTGGATGAAATTTTCAGGGTTTGTTGGAAATGGGATAAGGAAGAAATGATTAAATTTTGGTGGTGATCGGGGGTGGGGGGGCCCACGGGGGGGCCCATCTCCAACAAACCCTGAAAATTTCATCAAAATCTGTCCATAACTTTTTGAGTTATGTTGCACACTAACGGACAGACAAACAAACAAACAGACCCTGGCAAAAACATAACCTCCTTGGCGTGGGGGGGCCCACAGGGGGGGCCACTGATCAGCCTTGGCGGAGGTCTGCGCTCTCCGAGTGCTTCTAGTTGGACAGAGTTTCAAACAGATTCAGGTGTTTAGTCTCGGCTTTTGGTTGAGGTTGTTGTGCAGAACATCTCCTCCTCACACCTTATTCTGTGTGCATGATAGTAATGTTTCACACATGGTGATTATTTTATAAATTGTGCACCAAAGAGTATCACTTTGATAGCTTTAGGAGCTCACACACACCAGGTGGATTCTTCCCACTGTGTAAAAATCAACCCAAAATCCTGCAGAGCTGCTGTGATGCTGATATGATACAGTTCAGAGGCTGAGTCTGCAGAGTGGAGGTGCAGGTCCATTGGTTTAGAGATACACACCAAGGTTATAATAGTTTGGGATTTGTCATTATAGTTTAGTTTTATTTAGTTTTGACTTTTTTTTCTCTCTAATTCAGTTAGTTTTAATTAGTTTTTAGAGCAAGTTTGCTAGTTTTTATTAGTTTTCTTTTTTTTTCTAAATGCTTAGTTCTAGTTCAGTTTAGGTTAGTTTTTTCATATTTTTTTTTTATCTTCCTCGCTGTCGTATTCCCATACAGGACTCTGCTGCTTTCTCCCAACTTTAGTCTCCATGTTGCCAGGTAGAGTGGGGACAAGAAGACGAGTCTAAACGATAAGTGACAGACTGTGAAGTGTCGTATGGTGCCGCTAGCAAAAATTGCCCGAGCAAAATAAATTGATTTGATATCAATCCGACACTGACAAAGATAAAAACGAAGGGAATTTTATCCATAATTCTTAGACGTTTTAGTTTTAAATACACAACATACATACAGGGTGGGGAAGCAAAATGTACAATGAACATTTAGTTGTTTTTTCTCAGCAGGCACTACGTCAATTGTTTTGAAACCAAACATATATTGATGTCATAATCATACCTAACACTATTATCCATACCTTTTCACAAACTTTTGCCCATATGAGTAATCAGGAAAGCAAACGTCAAAGAGTGTGTGATTTGCTGAATGCACTCGTCACACCAAAGGAGATTTCAAAAATAGTTGGAGTGTCCATAAAGACTGTTTATAATGGAAAGAAGAGAATGACTATGAGCAAAACTATTACGAGAAAGTCTGGAAGATACTATTAAAGAAGAATGGGAGAAGTTGTCACCCCAATATTTGAGGAACACTTGCGCAAGTTTCAGGAAGTGTGTGAAGGCAGTTATTGAGAAAGAAGGAGGACACATAGAATAAAAACATTTTCTATTATGTACATTTTCTTGTGGCAAATAAATTCTCATGACTTTCAATAAACTAATTGGTCATACACTGTCTTTCAATCCCTGCCTCAAAATATTGTACATTTTGCTTCCCCACCCTGTACATTTCTCCTCTGTCCCAACTCCCAATCTTGTCTGCTCTCAAACCCTGTTTTTCACCCTATCCCCCGAAATCCTATCAAATCCATGAAAAAATACCAGCATGTGTCCACGTGTATCATGTGAAAACTGTATGATGTCGTATATTTGTGTTTTGCATTATCTTGTGTTCTTCACTGCAAATTTCGAAGGAAAGGGTTAAGTGGCAGCGCACCAGTTGCGGCGGCCCGATGTCCCTAATCATTGATCGCAATCTCGTTTGATGTACTCTGTGCTGTATGTACTCTGTCCTGTCAAATGACAATAAATTAATCTGTAATCTTTAATACAGTTTCAGTTAGTAATCGTTTTTTGTCTTTTAATTATAGTTTTTTTATTTATTTCAGTTAACGAAAATGTTTTTTCAATTCTAGTTTTCGTCATTTCGTTAGTTTTCATGAATAACCTTGATACATACCTGATGAATTATGGGCTGTGATTGGTCATTATAGCTGTCAATCACCCATTGTCATAACATCGCATAAACAGATTGATCAGCCTAATGAAACCTCCCTACAAAGACTTTTAGGAAACGTTTATCAGATGTGTACTTCAGTTTTTAGTTCCACTCTTCTCCATGGGATATGACTTCAGAAAAAATACAATAGCTTGTAATAGTTTTAAAGAACTGCAAAACAATATATTCCAAAACCTTTATATTTCAGCTTGTATTTATAACAAGTATAAGACAAGAATTTCTCCAACTTATCCCAAATGTAAAATTCATGTGGGTATTCGGCTTCATTGCCCATGGGAATGTAACATAATTCAGGTATTCTGGAAGACAGCATGCATAAACATGGGTAAATCAATAGGTAAACATATGTTGATGAATCTGTCACTATGTTTGCTTGGAAATGTTCCTGACGCTTTGACGCAACTTGAAGAATCCATTCAAACACAGTTAATGTTGGCAAGAAAAACCACGATGCCATGATGTTGAAGAAGGATGGAGAAATGGAAAGACTGTAAGACTAGGAAACTATATGAGACTATATACACAGAAATGTGTTCTTATGTACAAAGTTTTTAATTGCATTGTAGGATCACATGCAATCGAATCATTGGTCCATTTTATTATCTATCTATCTATCTATCTATCTATCTATCTATCTATCTATCTATCTATCTGTCTATCTATCTATCTATCTATCTATCTATCTATCTATCTATCTATCTATCTATCTATCTATCTATCTATCTATCTATCTATCTATCTATCTATCTATCTATCTATCTATCTATCTATCTATCTATCTATCTATCTATCTATCTATCTATCTATCTATCTATCTATCTATCTATCTATCTGCTTTAGTTGTTTGCTTACTTTGCATATCTGTGAGTTTGAAGTACCGTTTCATCTTGTTTCTCCCTCTGAGCAGATCTGAGAGAAGTTACTTTGGTGAGAGCAGCATCAGCAGGTTTAATGCTGTCTGGGTCAGTGTGGGTGGTGTTGAAGGGGGGGGGGGGGGGGGGGGGGGGGGGATGGCATACCATTGAAGGGACACACACTCACACATATGCAGACAAGCACACTTTGCGGTGTACCTGTGACAGTACCGTTATGAAAGATGACAGTGTGTCAACCAGTTTCTTGTTGATTATGAAACCTATTTCACACACTGAAGCACTGTTTTTCTGCAATGCCTGCTTGTGCCTGAAACATATACACACTCATATGCACACACACACACAAACACACACACAATGCCTATTGAGAGGCAGATATGAGTATACTATAGGTGCAGAGAGATTCTGTGGTTGTTTAAAGTATATTTCAGACTTAAAACACATTACAGCTCCTGAAAAACACCATTAACACAGTAAAATCTTGTCTGATTCCATTTTATTCCACGTTTTTTTTCTGTAATGGTGGTTCTCCTGCTGACAGATTTAGCTTTCATGAAAAAACTCAGCAAGATATTCATCGTCCAAATGTTTTGAGTTGAACTATTCTGTCATATTTGCACATATTTTTCATCATGCATGCAATATTAAAGCTATAGTGTGTATAACATTTCCTTCTCACATCATATAAAAATTAAGAAAATGCATTTTCTTTCAGTGGTATCATATCATTACCAATTATTTGCAGCTATTTTAGAAAAGGTGTCATTAACATAATAACGTACCGTATAATATATCACATCTTCAACACATTACTTCTCTATACACATCTTTTCAGCCTGAGTTACGTCAGATTTTTAGCAGCAACTCCCATAATCTCAAACTGTTTTACTAGTTAGATTTCTATTATTGTTATGATTGAGTGACAGGAGCAGAAACTACATACCAGTTACATTTTAATTACAATATTCTGGATGTTATTCTCCAAAACTTCATGAAGTATTTGCTTCCTTTAGAATCCTTTAATACAGTTTTATGATTTTTTTGGATTTTTTTTGTGCTTTTTTTTTTACATATGCCATATTCACACTAGTGTAGATATTTTACAAAATCATGTGAATAATATATTATCAAAAAATCATGTGAAGGAATGCTTCTAGGACCCAAAAAAGAATTTGTTCAAGGTGCTTTGGAAAAAGGGATTTATAAAGTAGATGACAAACAGGAAGAAAACTCCGAGGCACTCTCTTTAAGCATTAAAATACCTTTATTCTCACGGCATAGTCATGTATAGACTATCTATACCTGACCATGCTGTGAGAGTAAAGGTATTTTAATCCTTAAAGAGAGTGCCTCGGAGTTTTCTTCCTGTTTGTCATCTAAATAATATATTATTGAAAAAAGTGAGATTTTTAAAAGGCTTTCCAAAAGTGCAGATTTGTTAAAACTGCGGTTTGTGTGCATCCATGTGGACAATGAAAACAGACCTTTGCATAGTATGTGTGCTTCTGTAACCATAGCAACAACATTAATGTTGGCGAACATATCCAGCCATACTTATATTTGGTTAACCCCAAGGTTATAATAGTTTTAAATTTTTCATAATAGTTTAGTTTTATTTAGTTTTGACTTTTTTTCCTCTAATTTAGTTAGTTTTAATTAGTTTTTAGAGCAGATTTGCTAGTTTTAATTAGTTTTCGTTTTTTTTCTAAATGCTTAGTTTTAGTTTAGTTCTAGTATTAGTTTAAGTTATTTTTTTATAACTAATTCTCTTCCTCGCCGTCGAATTCTAAGAAATCCCAGACAGGACTCTGCTGCTCTCTCCCAAATTTAGTTTCCATGTTTCCACGTAGAGAGGGGACCAGAAGACGACTCTAAACAACAAAAGGCCACAAGTGACGGACCATGACGTACCGTATGGTGCCTCCAGCTAAAATTGCTCAAGTGAAATAAATCGATTTCATATCAATCCAACATTGACAAAGACGAAAACGAAGGGAATTTTATCTATAATTTTTATATATTTTGGTTAGTTTTGTAAGCACACAATACAGTTTCAGTTAGTTATCGTTTTTTTCTTTTAATTATAGTTTTTATTTATTTCAGTTAACGAAAATGTTTTTTCTATTCTAGTTTTCGTCATTTCGTTAGTTTTTGTTAACGATAATAACCTTGGTTAGCCCTAGCAGTTTACACTTTCTTCACTGTTTCACTCAAAAGTCTCTGCGTCCACTATGTCCAGTATTTCTTGGTCTACAGTGCACAGAAACAGCGGTTCTCTCTCAGACCAGGTCGAACCTGCAGCTGGTGGGGCAGTTTCCAGTATGGTGGGTGATTAATAATGAGCCGTGGGAGGAAAGCTTCTGTGAGTTTTAGGTGAAATCTGAGTGACCTTCGTTCTCACTTTGAAGTGGAAAGAGAGATGAGAGAAACAGACAGCGTTTTGTAAAAGGTGGCCTCCACCTTCTATTACCTAAATATTCACTAGAAAATTATTCCCATTGCACATGCTCAGAATCTTTTTCACTGGGATGTTTTACATTCCGCTGATGATGATTGGCACTTACAGGCCTGGGATGTCTTTACTGAGCGTTTGGAGTTGTTTTTGTGTTTGCATGTAAAACGAAGGCCATGTTTTTTTTTTTGTTTTTGTTTTTTGTTTTTTGGTGGTGGTGGTGGTGGGGGGGTTATACAGGGTGTCCATAGAGTGTCTTTACAATTTAACACATTTTTACAAAAGCAAATGAATAGACAAATTGGAAATTATTTCAAGATGAAAAGTAGATATTGAAGGTTTTTTTTTGCATCATTTAATACACCTCTGTATGGACACCATGAGTTCCATGAAGCAGATAGATAGATAGATAGATAGATAGATAGATAGATAGATAGATAGATAGATAGATAGATGGATGGATGGATGGATGGATGGATGGATGGATGGATGGATGGATGGATGGATGGATGGATGGATGGATGGATGGATAGATAGATAGATAGATAGATAGATAGATAGATAGATAGATAGATAGATAGATAGATAGATAGATAGATAGATAGATAGATAGATAGATAGATAGATAGATAGATAGATAGATAGATAGATAGATAGATAGATAGATAGATAGATAGATAGATAGATAGATAGATAGATAGATAGATACATACATACATACATACTTAGATTCATACATACATACATACTTAGATTCATACATAGATACATAAATACATACACACATACATACTTAGATTCATACATACATACATACATACATACATACATACTTAGATTCATACATACATACATACATACATACATAGATACATAAATACATAGGACAAGACATTAGTTTCATAGAGAAAATCCACCCAGTTTTAAAGCTGTTTCAGGAGTGTTTGCAGTAAAAACAAAGCAGCTAATAATTTACAGTATTGTTTCCATTTTCCATGGAAATTGTCCCATACATAATGTATACCTGAAATGAAAACACTGGATTTACTGTGCACTCATACACAAACATGCGTATTGTCAGAACAGTTGCACTCATACCCATGCACACCCAGCTTTTCAGCAACAAACCATACACCTAAATAAATCCGTGGGATTTGGGGAATAAAACTGTTAACCTACTGTTGAAAGTGAGTGCGTCTCGGCAGGGGTGGCTGCATATCATGCAGGATGAGAGCCGGGACGTGGGGTGGCTTTATCACTCAAACTGGCCTCATGGAGCCCAGTCCTCTCTGCCAGCCAGACTCCAAGTTATTCTATGCCAGTGGAGCATTGATTTTCCACACTGTTAGCTCACATTATTCCCCCTTTCCTCAGAGGAAAATTGCCGAGATGAAAAAAAAAGGACTCCCAGTGATCGATTGGTCCACTGTGCTACTGAATTCAGGTTACAAGCTGAGGGAGATGAGGAGAGAGGGAGAGCAGGGAGGAGGAGAAGGAGGAGGAGGAGGGTGGATGAAGACAGTGCACGGTGGGGGGTTCGCGTGTTCGGATCGTTGAGGTAAATATGGACGTGTAAAACTAGGGCTGAGGAAGAAAAAAACATGGTAGTAAATCAGCAGAAATACAACAGTTCAGTTCAGCAGCACCTGCGTTCTCTTTTTTCCATTAAGCATTATGAGATAAAATGTAAACCATTTGCACTTTTGAATGTGATAATTAACTTGTTGCTGAGTATTTTGCAGAAGCTGGTTCTTTGCAGTCTCTTTGTAAAGCCCCATCAACCTTGAGAAGTCCTGTAATTACTCTTTTACGGGGTGATTATACTTAAATTTTTGCTACAGTAATCTTTTCCACCCAAAGTTCCTTGACTGGCTTCTATGTTTTGTCTCTCCATAATTACATTCATAACTACATAACGTTTTGCATAAATGTTCTTAATTAACATGATTTTTAAGAAGCAAAAGCGTCAATCCAGAACGTCACCCATCAACTTGACCATCAACTAGATTTTGACATTTGCTTTTATAAAATTATTAACATTTTTATGATTATTTTTAAGCACTGAAAGCAGTTATGGCTGGAGGAAGATGTTTTGCTGTGGTTTAATATAGGAAACCACTGTGAAAATGTGATGAAAAGCAGCACATCCTCATACATAAACAACATGTAACACTCTTCTATATCCCCAACATTAAAAAATATGAGAACTTGTGGTCACTACTGAAATAATGAATGGTACATGATGATTGTTGTCATGGCTACTGTAACAAAAACAGGGTTATGGTTAAATTTAGGCACAAAAACAACTTGGCGAGGGTTGTGAAATGATTGTGGTAGGGGATAAATTAAAAATGTTGCAAGACAAATGTTACTGACATTTACCTTCTCACAGGAAATGAGCAGTGATAGTTTGTTGTTTCATATCCATCCTCAACAACCTCTGTCTGAGGTTTCTTGATACTCAACAACATTACTTGGCCAGTGCTGCACTTTGATTTCTACATGCACCTTTTCATACAACCACAAAATGTTGCTGCACAACTGCAAAACCTACTGTATGCAAACCACCCGTTCTAATTGTCTTCACAAATCTACCACCAAAGACAGAAAAGTTGGGTAAACTGAGACGATGGCAACAAAAGCTGCAAAAGATGTACTAAAGCTAAACAGAAGGGGGAAAATTTTCCAACTAATAAGGTGAATTAGCAACAGGTGGGTAACACGATTGAGTATAAAAAGAGCATCTTAACCCTATAAAGTCTGAACCATTAAATCATTGACAGAAAATTCCAGTTCTTTGAAACTGGAGCCTTTATTGGTCCTTCTGAACAACCAAAATAAAAACGTTTTTCAAATATCAATTTCCATGTATGAGTTTCAATTTTGTATCATATTTGATACATCAGGTTTCAATGCTCAAATATTATTATATTTGAACAAACAAAAACATAATATAACACAAACATGTCTAACAAATTGGTAATTCCTTTTTAAAATTGTCAAAGTTCTTCCTCCTTCCTCTTAATGACAGTCTTGTAGTGTCACTGGAAAGGCCTCTGGGGGATGAATTCCTCCCCCTGGTGGATTATCTGTGTATTGCATGTATCTAATTGTATACATCAGGTTATTCAAGAAAAAAAATATCACTCTGCTAATGTGGAGGGCTTCAAAACTCATGTGTCAAATATGATACGTTTGGCGTTTTAGGGTTAAGCCCTTTTTGCTTTGGACTAGTACTGACTGTGAACCTCAGGTAATTTTTCATATTTTCGGAGGTTGTCTGATCTTAATTTCATGCAAATCTGCAGTGTCTGTAATCTTGAAAGTAAAAATTCTATCCTCTGTTTCTCTAATAATGTAAGATGTGCATATCACAGCATTCATTTTATGCTGTGTTGAATATGGAGTCATAGTTGTGTAAGAATTAGGGCAGTATTTATTGAAAAAGTAATATTGTGATTTTAGTGGACAATATTGTGATTACAGTTTAAGTCAAAATTGCTTCATTATCAAATATAACGCATTTGTGAAGTCTGCCACCAGACGTTAGTCTGGTTTTCATGTTTGTCTGTCACTTCCTGTTTTATTTTGTTAATTTTTCCTCATGTGTCTTGTCTGTTGTCTTTACTTCCCTTCCTTGATCGTGTTCACCTTTTCCCTGATTACCTGACTCCGCCCTGATGTGTGCCACCTGTGTCTGGTTGTCTTCCCTCCCTTTTGTGTATTTAAGTCCTGTCTTTTCCCCTGTTCAGACGCCAGTTCGTAATCTCTTGTAGTTTACTTATCAGCGTTCTGATCCTGTCTGTTCGTCTGCTTACCTGTTCTTTGACCCATTTTTGTCATCCCATTTTTGCCTGTTTTTGCCTGCTCCCTGTCGGTTTTGTCTGCCTCCATCTGCCTTCCTGGTTTTTGACTTCTTCGTCTGGTTTTTTGGTACGTGAGTTTTGTCTTACCCTTATGTCATGTTGCCTGGCTGTTTGCTTACCCGTGCATGACCTGTTTCCATCCCTGACCTCCCTCTGCTCTTCCCTAGTCGGGGTGCTGATTCTAAACCCAGAGCCGAACCGAGGGTTTGTGCCCATAGTCCGGAGGACGAATCCTACGAGGACCTCCTGGGCCGCTGTCCTCAAGATCCTGTTTATTATCATTATCTACCTATCTGTACTACCTGTACAAAATAAACTCTGTAAACTTTTACATCTGTCTCCTAGTTCTGCATTTGGGTTCTGGGTCCGTACTAACAGCTTAACAGTATTGATTACTGATCATTTTTCAACTCAAATATGAAAACTTGTGCTACCATAATATAGTGACTTTAATTTGTGACATTATTTGACATTATTTTGCATGCTTGACATTATGTCTCAATACTCCATTTTCACAAATTTGTCACAAAAGACAGAAAAGTTGGATAAATTGAGGTGATGGCAACAAAAGATGTACTGAAGTTAAACAGGAGGAACATTTTGCAGCTAATAAGGTGAATTGGCAATAGGTTGGTATCATGATTGGGTATAAAAAGAACATCTTAAGCCCTTTTTACATTGGACTAGTACTGACTGTGAACCTCAGGTAATTTTTAATAATTTCAGAGGTTGTCTGATCTTAATTTCATGCAAATCTGCAGTGTCTGTAATTTTAAAAGTAAAAATTCCATCGTCTGTTTCTGTATTAATGGAAGACGTGCATATCACAGTATTCATTTTAAATACATTGTCAAATATGGAGTCATTCTTATGAAAGAATTAGGGCACTATTTGTTGAAAACATATTATTGTGATTGCAATTTAAGTCAAAATTGCTTCATTATCAAAGATAACGCATTGATTACTGATCATTTTTCAACTCAAATATGGAAACTTGTGCTACCATAATATAGTGACTTTGATTTTTGACATCATTTGACATTATTTTGCATGTTTGACATTATGTCTCAATACTCTAGTTTCACAAATTTGTCACAAAAGAAAGATATATTGGATAAATTGAGGTGATGGCAACAAAAGCTGCAAAAGATGTACTAAAGTTAAACAGGAGGAACATTTTGCAGCTAATAAGGTGAATTGGCAACAGGTTGGTATCATGATTGGGTATAAAAAGAACATCTTAAGCCCTTTTTACATTGGACTAGTACTGACTGTGAACCTCAGGTAATTTTTAATAATTTCAGAGGTTGTCTGATCTTAATTTCATGCAAATCTGCAGTGTCTGTAATTTTAAAAGTAAAAATTCAATCGTCTGTTTCTGTATTAATGGAAGACGTGCATGTCACAGCATTCATTTTAGCTACATTGTCGAATATGGAGTCATAGTTATATTAGAATTAGGGTACTATTAGTTGAAAACGTAATATTGTGATTGCAGTTTAAGTCAAAATTGCTTCATTATCAAATATAACGCATTGATTACTGATCATTTTTCAACTCAAATATGGAAACTTGTGCTACCATAATATAGTGACTTTAATTTGTGACATCATTTGACATTATTTTGCATGCTTGACATTATGTCTCAATACTCCATTTTCACAAATTTGTCACAAAAGACAGAAAAGTTGGATAAATTGAGGTGATGGCAACAAAAGATGTACTGAAGTTAAACAGGAGGAACATTTTGCAGCTAATAAGGTGAATTGGCAACAGGTTGGTATCATGATTGGGTATAAAAAGAACATCTTAAGCCCTTTTTACATTGGACTAGTACTGACTGTGAACCTCAGGTAATTTTTAATAATTTCAGAGGTTGTCTGATCTTAATTTCATGCAAATCTGCAGTGTCTGTAATTTTAAAAGTAAAAATTCCATCGTCTGTTTCTGTATTAATGGAAGACGTGCATGTCACAGCATTCATTTTAAATAAATTGTCAAATATGGAGTCATTCTTATGAAAGAATTAGGGCACTATTTGTTGAAAACGTATTATTGTGATTGCAATTTAAGTCAACATTGCTTCATTGTCAAAGATAACGCATTGATTACTGATCATTTTTCAACTCAAATATAGAAACTTGAGATACCATAATATATTGACTTTGATTTTTGACATCATTTGACATTATTTTGCATGTTTGACATTATGTCTCAATACTCTAGTTTCACAAATTTGTCACAAAAGACAGAAAAGTTGGATAAATTGAGGTGATGGCAACAAAAGCTGCAAAAGATCTACTAAAGCTAAACAGAAGGAGGAACATTTTGCAGCTAATAAGGTGAATTGGCAACAGGTTGGTATCATGATTGGGTATAAAAAGAACATCTTAAGCCCTTTCTACATTACACTAGTACTGACTGTGAACCTCAGGTAATTTTTAATAATTTCAGAGATTGTCTGAACTTAATTTCATGCAAATCTGCAGTGTCTGTAATTTTGAAAGTAAAAATTCCATCGTCTGTTTCTGTATTAATGGAAGACGTGCATATCACAGCATTCATTTTAAATACATTTTACTCTGTGTTGTGTATGGAGTCATAGTTATGTAAGAATTAGGACACTATTTGTTGAAAACGCAATATTGTGATTGCAGTTTGAGTCAAAATTGCAAAATTGTATCATGATTGGGTATAAAAAGAACATCTTAAGCCACTTTTACATTGGACTAGTACTGACTGTGAACCTCAGGTAATTTTTAATAATTTTGGAGGTTGTCTGTGTCTCTATTTCAGCAAACATAGAGGTCCTCTAATAATGTAAGATGTGCATATCACAGCATTCATTTCAGTTATATTTTACACAGTGTTGAGTGTGTGGGTCGTCATTATGTAGGAATTAGGGCTGCATGATTTATTGAAAAAGTTGGACAATATTAGGATTACAATTCCAGTCTGCTTGCTTCGTTATCAAGGAAAATGCATTGATTACTGATTATAAATTGGGATACTGTATGAAATGGGATAGTGGCAACAAAAAGCTGGAAAAGTAATAGAAAAATTAAACAATTAAACCACCAAGATCATTGCGCAACTAATAAGGTAAATTGGCAACATGTCAATAACATGATTGGATTTTTTAAAAAGAAGAGTATCTTAAGCTCTATTTACATGGAACTAGTACTGACTGTGAACCTCAGGTAATTTTTGATAATTGCAGAGGCTGTCTGTGATCTTAATCCCATACAAATCTACCGTGTCTGTGATTTTTAAACCAAAAATTCCATTGCAAATTACTGCTTCTCTTTCAGCAAACATATAGGTCCTTTAATCATGTAAGATTTGCATATCACAGCATTCTGGTTTCATTTCTATATTTCACGTTGTTGAGTGTGGAGTCATAGTCATGTAGGAATTAGGGCATGATTAGCTGAAAAGGTCATACTGTGATTACCTCCGCCAAGGAGGTTATGTTTTTGCCAGGGTTTGTTTGTTTGTTTGTTTGTCTGTCTGTTTGTCTGTCCGTTAGTGTGCAACATAACTCAAAAAGTTATGGACAGATTTGGATGAAATTTTCAGGGTTTGTTGGAAATGGGATAAGGAAGAAATGATTAAATTTTGGTGGTGATCGGGGGTGGGGGGGCCCACGGGGGGGGGCCACTGATCAGCCTTGGCGGAGGTCTGCGCTCTCCGAGTGCTTCTAGTTTTATGAACAATATTGTGATATTGTTTCGAGTCTATTTGCTTCATTATCAAGGAAAATGCATTGATTACTGATAATTTTTCAGCTCCGACATGGAAACTTAAACTGCCATACAGTAGAGACTTTTATTACCTCCACCAAGGAGGTTATGTTTTTGCCAGGGTTTGTTTGTCTGTTTGTTTGTTTGTTTGTTTGTTCGTTTGTCTGTCCGTTAGTGTGCAACATAACTCAAAAAATTATGGACAGATTTGGATGAAATTTTCAGGGTTTGTTGGAAATGGGATAAGGAAGAAATGATTAAATTTTGGTGGTGATCGGGGGTGGGGGGGCCCACGGGGGGGGCCACGTTTGTCTGTCCGTTAGTGTGCAACATAACTCAAAAAGTTATGGACAGATTTGGATGAAATTTTCAGGGTTTGTTGGAAATGGGATAAGGAAGAAATGATTACATTTTAGTGGTGATCGGGGTGGGGGGGCCCACGGGGGGGGGGGGGGGGGCACTGATCAGCCTTGGCGGAGGTCTGCGCTCTCCGAGTGCTTCTAGTTTTTGTCATGTTTTACATACAGTTGTGCTCATAAGTTTACATATTCTAGCAGAATTCGTGATTCTTTGGCCATTTTCCAGAGAATATGAATGAGAATACAAAGACTTTTCTTTCACTCGTGGCTCATGGTTAGGTGAAGCCATTTATTATCAGACAAATGTGTTTGCTCTTTTTAAATCATACTAATAACAGAAACTATTCAAATGACCCTAATCAAAAGTTTACATACCTAGTTCTTAATCCTCTGTATTGGCCCCTTTAACCTTTTATCGGGCAAATGACCATTTTTGGTAATTTCTGCATACATTACAAGACAGTTAAAGTAAGGACAGTGAGTCACCAATCTCAGGTCCAATGTGGTCTCCAGGGTCTGTAAGGTCCACCTCTGCATGAACAGTGAGTGGACCTGCTTTGGTAGGTACCATGAAGTAATGGTACTAATGTAAGGAATGATGTTTAAAGGGATCATGTGGATGTGGACAGGGGTCTGGATCAGCACGCATGTTGGTCTGATGTTCTAAAAATACATGTTCTTTTCATCTTACATGTGTTTTTCATGTATTTTTTCCTCTGCCAAGGAACGGCCGAAGTTATGTTTTCATCGGGGTTTGTCTGTTTGTTTGTTTGTCTGTTAGCAAGATAACTGAAAAAGTTATGGACAGATTTGGATGAAATTTTCTTGAAATGCTGATACTGGTACATGGAGCAACTGATTTTTAATTTTTTTTTTTTTTTTTTGTGTATTGTTCTTTTCGGGGGAGGTATTCATATAAGCCTTCTTTTTGGCTTCTAACCTCTCCTGCATAATTTTGTTACTTGTTTGAATGTTGTTGTTTTTTCTATTGCTGTTTTTATTTTGTGCAAATAAATTTAATTAAAAATGAAATGAAATGAAATGAAATGAAATGAAATGAAATGAAATTTTGGTGGTGATGGGGGTGGGCTGATCTGCCTTGGCTTTTTTTTTTTTTGCCACTTACAGGTAAGGGATCAATATGGTACCTTCACTGACCTTGATTTTCTACATGACAACAAAAAAAATTCTAAATTTCACAAAAGTAATACAGTCTTGTTATGTCCTCTAATAACACACTGAGGTTGAAATTTTGAATTCCACAGTATTTCTGTGGGTGAACTATGAAGGGTTAACATCAATGACAGCTTGAAGTCGTTTGTGGTCGTTGTGGATGAGGCACTTTATTTTCTCAGATGGTAAAGCTGCCCATTCTTCTTGGCAAAACACCTTCAGTTCCTTTAAGATTTGGGGTTTTCTTGCATGAACTGCATGTTTGAGACCTCCCCAAAGTGGTTCAATGATATTAAGGTCAGGAGACTGAGATGGCTACTTCTTCACCTTCACATTTTTCTGCTGTAGCCAATGACAGGTGGACCTGGCCTTGTGTTTTGGGTCATTATCATGTTGGAACATCCAAGACTGTCCCATGCACATTCTGTCAGGGTATGTAAACGTATGAGCACAACTGTATTATCTCTCTAAACCAGTAATTTTCAACCTGGGGTCGGGACCCTACTTGGGGTCGCCTGGAATTCAAATGGGGTCACTTGAAATTTCTAGTAATTGATTTTAAATAAACAAAATGAACCAACTTACTGATAAAAAATATGTGGTGAGTTGAGAGAGACAATCACAGTACATAAAAGACTCGACAAACTCTGAAGCTGAAACTGAAGCACTGTGGTTCTGTTTATCTGTCAAATGTTCATTGTGGTCGGTTTCAGATGCTGCAGCTCTTTTATAATTCATAGTTTGAGTTATTGTTTGTTCAGTATTAACTGTTAACTGGACTGACTGTACATATCCTGACCAAGGAAAATAAAATTCTCTTTGTGCAGTAATCTACACCTGGCTTTTCTGCCTCCGTCCATAATAATGTACATTATATAGACTAAATGTCGTCTAAAATTAGTGTTTATTTGCAACATAGTATAGCAAACTATTACATGATCAAAAACTAGGCCTGTAACGGTACACGTACCGAACCGAACCGTTTCGGTACACACCTGTTCGGTTCGGTACACAGCTGTACCAAAACAGCACAGTATGATGAGAAAAAGAAAAGGGAACAAAAGACGTTGTTCGACACGGAACTTTAAATCCGTGCAAGTTTCACACGGACTTAATAAAGGAGCACACATTGACCCAAAATATGAAACAGCAGCTGATATAAGATTAAAAAAACCAACAAATATAATGTGAACCTGGAAGGAAGAGACTGAAGACCCTCCACCATCAGTCCAGTCCAGTTTGGATCAGTTCAGGTTCAGGTGAAAGACAACAACGAGGAAAGAGACGTTAATAAGACGGACATTGTTTGGCCCCTAGGAACTACAGTAGTTCTAAAACACTGACACTACCTCAGTCTGTCTATCTGTCTGTCTGTCTATCACGCACGCTGTATAATAGAGGAATAAATAGAACGTTGAAAGTATGTAAAGTTTCACTTTCGTTTCACGACAGCGTTCGTTACATTAGTTATGGACTGCACCCCTAGGTATATAACTGCGCGCCCAACCTTACCCCCAGCTCCGAAAAAAAAAAACAAAAAAAAAAAAAACCTCCGTGCACACAGGCACACACAAATACACACAGTGTCCTAAACAGTTTGTTCTCTGTCCTAAAATAAATAATTTGGTTCATTGTGTTGTCAAAGTTTCTCTTCAGTTTGTTTAAACAGAATACCAGTTTGTCCTCTTGTTAATGTTGCACTTCATATGGAATTTTTATGTTATTTTTTCTGCAGAATGTGAACTGACAGAACTGTGATTAGATTTTTCTTGTTTGTTCAAAACGATTTTCAGGGAAAAGTGCAATATTAATGTTTAAAATACATTTAGTAATATTAATAATTTATTTTATTTCCTATTTGATTTGTAGCAGCAGAATTATATTATTCCTGTTTTTCTATATTCTATTGTCTCCAAAAATTGGGGGAAAAATGTTGAAAAATTCATAAATGCATTAATAGACATTTTGAGGGGTTTTCTTTCTTCCCGTACCGAACCAAAAGAAAACAAACCGTGGCTTTGAAAACCGAAAACGTACCAAACCGAAAATTTTGTGTACCGTTACAGGCCTATCAAAAATGAATGAATTTTAGCACAAAAAAAAGTATCCATTTTGAATGTCTGGGTTTGCCAGAAATTTGTGATGTTAAAATGGGGTCACGAGCCAAAAAAGGTTGGAAACCACTGCTCTATACTCAGTGTCATTAATTCCAAAATATACAGTATATACAGGGTGGGGAAGCAAAATTTACAATATTTTGAGGCAGGGATTGAAAGACAACGTATGACCAGTTAGTTTATTGAAAGTCATGAGAATTTATTTGCCACAAGAAAATTGACATAATAGAAAATGTTTTTATTCTATGTGTCCTCCTTCTTTCTCAATAACTGCCTTCACACACTTCCTGAAACTTGTGCAAGTGTTCCTCAAATATTCAGGTGACAACTTCTCCCATTCTTCTTTAATAGTATCTTCCAGACTTTCTCGTAATAGTTTTGCTCATAGTCATTCTCTTCTTTCCATTATAAACAGTCTTTATGGACACTCCAACTATTTTTGAAATCTCCTTTGGTGTGACGAGTGCATTCAGCAAATCACACACTCTTTGACGTTTGCTTTCCTGATTACTCATATGGGCAAAAGTTTGTGAAAGGTATGGATAATAGTGTTAGGTATGATTATGACATCAATATATGTTTGGTTTCAAAACAATTGACGTAGTGCCTGCTGAGAAAAAACAACTAAATGTTCATTGTAAATTTTGCTTCCCCACCCTGTATAAAAAAAATCTCAGACTGGACCTTGTGATATACACCTTTTGTCATTATATAATCATACATCCTGTATATTTGGTTAATTGTCCAGCTCTAATAGGAACATTATGTCCGACTGTGTTGGACACGTACAGTTCTTTGCTGTAGCTTCCTAAAATAGTCCACGGTAAGTCGCTGTGGCCTCTTCTAAAGTCCATTCTTCACACATTAAAGCCTCTAGGAAAAAAATGATGATCTAAAAGCACACGTAACCAACAAGTCCAACAAAAGAAGGAACTGAATGTTGCTGTTCCTGGAGGGAAATGTTGGCAACAAAGGCAGAACATCAAGTGTATGGAGATGGTATGAAAATAGCCCCTGCCATCAACAGCCAGTCACTTAGCCATTTACTATTAATAAGTAATGCTCTGTGTTCCTCTTAGCCTTTGCTCCTACTAGTTTTAAATGGTATACATTTTCATTATGTCAATGGGTTCTTCTTTATTGTGCCATCCTGCATGAGGTGAGCTTTTTCTCTCAGCCTCTTAAGACCATTATGTTTGCAGTGATGCATATGAACTCATTTTCATATGATGGATGTGAAGGACGGGGTGAAGCACAATGGCCTATCTGTAAGTGTGAAAATAGAAGCTTCCTCTGTGTTTTAGCTGGAAGGAGGAGTTTACCCAAATAAGACAAGAATCTGGAGCCGCACATAGCGCTCCGTACCTCATTTTTCATATTAAATATTCAGCTGTTCAAGTCAGATTTGGAAAGAGGAGTCCTGAGGGCAGATTGGAGCAAGCGTTGTTCATTCTCAAAGCATTTAAGAAAAGTAGAACATTGTTAACTACAGAATTAATGACATTTTTGCTTTTAATAAGAAAAATATGGAATTGAATATGGAATCAAATTATAGTTAAGGATCAAAATGTCGATGATTTTCAGTAAAAAGTACATCTCGATGGCAGAAAAACAAAACATGTTATCTTTTTTCATTTAAAATAGATTCTTTTCCTGCACAATGAATAATAATGCACTGCATTATTTTTTAGAATTAGATATTTTTTGGATATTCTACCTACATATCAATGGCCAAAAACATCCTATCTGAAAAATGTACCTTTTTTTTTTTTTTTTTTTTTTAGAAAGCAATGTAAATAGTGCAAGTATGTAAATATGTCAATATCATTTAAATTTTAAGAAGGTTTAATTCTAATTGTCTCTTTGTATAAAAATTTATGTAAGTACCACATTTCTTACTTTCCTTTATTTCCTATATTTCATTCTCACTTGTGGGTTTTGTTTGTTTTTTTTTTTTTCTACCTGTCTTTCTCTTGCACTGGTGTGTTGTATGTTGCTGCTGTCAACTGTGAAATTTCCCCTCAGTGGGATCAGTAAAGTCTTATCTTATCTTATCTTATCTTTAAAAAAAAAAAAAAAAAACATGCTGTTTTCTTGTGGAATGCTATTTGCATAAGGTAATATCGTTTAAAAGCAGTGTACTATTTATTGGATTTCATTACCAAAGGAAGTTTTTTTTTGTTTGTTTTACTCCAAAAAACTACATTTTTCAGATATGAGGTTTTATTTTTCTGCCATTTGGTATGTAGGTAGAATATCCAAACATCTTTTAGTGTTTGTAATTCAGTAACATTTTCCTCCTGAAGCCATAAAAAGACCTTAACAGTACTGTGGAGGAGTGTTGGTTTAACTATACACAAGTTTGTAACTGAAATTACAGTGGCAGAAAAAAATATTAGACCATTAAAAGTCATCAAAAACAATGGTTATGCAATCCAGTACTAACTCCTGTGTGCATCATGTGATTAAAACAGACAGAAAACAAAACATGGAATGCCTAAAAGCACTGTTTTTGTCAGTACAATGCCATATATATTGATGTAAGAACTGAAGTGATTTTGGTTATTATCAAAAAAAACTATGGAAAATGGATAGATATCAGCTCTGAAATTAAACTCTTATGAGCTATTTTTGTTGTTATCATTATATTTGTCCAAACAAATGTACCTTTAGTTGTACCAGGCATTAAAATGAACAAGAAATTGAGGAAAACAAGGGTGGTCTAATATTTTTTTTCCGTGACTTTATTCATCCCCTCAGAGAAATTCAGCCTATTGGTTCATATAAAGTATATTTTCAACTTCACTGACCAGTTTAGGAAATAAGTCAAAAATTTTATATGTCACATTACACTAACAAAGTCATGAAAATACTTGCATTGCTTTTTCTATTTTTGTTTGGCTGCAAAATTAATCAAATTATAATGTTAATAATGTCAGCATGTGCATTTATACATTATTGCCTATAAAGCTGAAATAAAACATTTTAGCATTTTCACATAAAATTATTGTAACAGTGTGATTTATTCTTCATAAATAAAGTGTAACTGGGACCTGGTGAAAGGTGATATTGATGTGAATAAATATAAAAAGAGGAATGTGTCTGAAAACAAAAGTACTCCAACTTTATGGACAATAATGTATAATTGCAAGAATTAGAAAGTAACCACTTATATCTATGTTTCATGTGTTGGATTCACACAGAAAGAGCAAAAACTGTTTTTCACACAAATTTACTGTTAACATTCCTTTTCCCTGATGCCAAGGGCAGGTGCATCGCTTACAGACAACTGTTGAAACAGAAAAATGTTCCTATTGTAGTTGAAATATGTGTCAAACATCAGATTCTTTTTTTGAGATTTCACTCTACTATGGAATGTAACTTTGCTCTTTCAATGAGTATCTGTGCTTTATTGCAACATAAGGCTCTGAAATTTACACCATTGCACTTTAATGTATCATCACCAGTGCAGCCTCCATCGTCTTCAACCAGGAAAGAAGCTGAATACATGCACAGAGGAAAGAAAAAATGATACAGATCACTCAAATCTTGCTTTGAACTAATACCCCTATAACACTGAACGTATCATATTTGGTACATGAGTAATGAAGCCCTCTACATGATCAGTGTGATTTTTTTTTCTTGAAAATGTATAAAATTACATACATGGAAGGATAATCCACCAGGGGGGAGAAAATATGTCAGTACTAGTCCAATGTAAAAGGGCTTAATCCTATAACACCAAACGTATCATATTTGACACGAGTTTTGAAGCCCTCTACATGATCAGTGTGATAATTTTTTTCTTGAATAACCTGATGTATACAATTAGATACATGCAATACACAGATAATCCACCAGGGGGGAGGAATTCATTCACCAGAGGCCTTTCCAGTGACACTACAAGACTGTCATTAATGAGGAAGGAGGAAGAACTTTGGCAATTTTGAAAAGGAATTACTAATTTGTTAGACATGTTTGTGTTATATTATGTTTTTGTTTGTTCAAAAATAATAATATTTGAGCATTGAGACCCGATGTATCAAATATGATACAAAACTGAACCTCATACAAGGAAATTGATATTTGTAAAACATTTTTTTTGGGTTGTTCAGAAGGACCAATAAAGGCTCCAGTTTCAAAGAACTGGAAATTTCTGTCAGTGATTAATGTTTCAGGCTTCACAGGGTTGAAGTATTATCTCATTTTAAAGAATCTGACTCTCTACAGATTCACAGATGACTGCTGCAATTATTACAAATGACCAGAGATCGCCAGGTAATGTTAATCCTATGCAAATGGAGCTAAAAGTTGCACATCTTTTGCACTTTTTGTGTTGATTTTGCATGTTGAATTGAGAAAAATACAGCTTTCAAAGTGAGCAGCCATACATTTTCCATGAAAATCATACAAAAACAAATCACAATCTATAAGTTTTTTTTTCCTTGGCTTCTTCTTCTTTGTTTCTAAGAACTAAGTAAGATTTTTAAAAACATACATTTATTGTTTTTTTCATTCGTACAAAACCATCAAACACTGTGAACATCTTTAACATTGCAGAAAAGACATAGATAATAATACAATATATTTATATAAAAAAGGCAAAATAATAAATAAATACATGAAATGAAAATGAATAAAATAAACCTCAAAAAGATGCCACAGTTACTGCGCTGAGAGTATCGAATAGAAACAACAAATTAAATGACATAATAAGTAAAATTTAGGTATAGAGTTGAAATAAAACTGCACAGTAAATGAAATATTATCCCAATTAGTCAGTTATTCTTTACCCCTGCAAAATCACCATTCTTAATTAATTCTAGAAACGTCTTCCAAATATATCCATCCTCTTTATGTCAGTTTCTCAAGATCCAAACTGGAGGTTAAATTAGTTTACCATAAGTCAAGCAAGAGAGGGGCAACCAACAGTTTTCCAACATAAAGCAGTAGACCACTTTGGCTTGTATTGAACATAAGTCCACCATTTTTCTTTCTTTAGCAAACAAAGACCAGCTGTCGGGATAAATGCCTAATATACATAATTTAGGACGCAAGGGTATCAGACGGACTAAGTAAGATTACTTTTATTTTGTTGCATACTCGAAAATAAAGTAAACTAGAAAAAATAATAATAATTTTGCAGCCATTTTTACCCATTTAAAACTATTCCATATCATAATTTATCTCCCCAGAACAGATGATTATCAAAATTATTGTCAAAGAAGGAAAGTAAAATGTATTTGTCACTACATTTTATGGTATCTTTGACTTGTGGAGGTCACATTCTCCAACCCCAGTGACCGAATTCACCTTCTAGGATCCAAACGTGGAAGTTCTGGACAAAGTAGAAAACCAACTGACTAATGGACTCTAAAATTCATAGAGCTCCCAGATAAATGTTTTGCCTCCTTATCTACAGTACTGCATCTAGCTATGATTAATGAGTTGTGGGTGTAGTACCTTAGGCTGAGAGTTTGACCTTTCTCGTTTCTTTGGGAAAATATAATATGGCTTAATAGCTTCAGCTCTATGGTTTTCCTAGTTACTTTGGATAATCCTTCAAGTCTGTGATATAGATTCCGTCTTTGGCATAAGTAGTTCTTCCGAAAGTTAAGAATTATACCACTTTATGCAGTTTTATTATATATACACTTGGAAAACCACCAAATAAACTCCATTGATTTACAGTATTAGTAGCAGTTCCATTTATGTTACGTGATCACTTCTGTTGGTACCAATGCACAAAAACTACAGTTCAGATGAAAAAAAAAAACTTAGTGGATATCACTGGGGTATTGGGCCATGGATGAAACTTCAAATTTTGGTGGTAAATCCATAAAAACAGACATAAAAGGCAATTTTTTTTTAACTTTGTGTAACACTGGAGAGCTCACAGCAAATATAGAACATACCATAATAATAAAAACAAGTGGTGCCAGGCACAACAAACCCCGCCCCTCGCATGTATAGTATCTTATTCTGGCATCGATCCAGCTGATGTCATCATGTCTATGCATGTGGTATCAGTTGCCTCTATGTATGTGCCAATTTTGAAGTAAATTGAAAGAAAACTGATGTTTTTATAGATGTGAAATTTCACCCATTATAAGTAAATGGGAAAAAAAAGATGGAAAAAATTTATTAAAAAAAAAAAGAACTTTCCCAAAATATAATCACATCTATTCTGGGTCACTGGTAATCTATAAACCCGATTTGGTATGAATTCAACCAAAAGTTTTGCTGCTACAGACATGTGAAATTTTGCCCATTATAAGTAAATGGGGAAAAAAAATATTTAAAAAATTAATAAAAATTTTTGACTTTGACCTACTTTTCCCAAAACATAATAACATCTATTCTGGGTCACTGCTAATCTATAAACCCAATTTGGTATGAATTCAACCAGTAGTTTTGCTGCAACAGACGTGAAATTTTGCCCATTATGAGTACATTGGGGGGAAAAAAATTGAAAAAATTTCATAAAAAATTTGAACTTTGACCTACTTTTCCCAAAATGTGATGACATCTATCATGGGTCACTGGCAATCTATAAACCAAATTTGGTATGAATTCAACCAGTAGTTTTGCTGCTGCAGACAAGTGAAATTTTCCCCATTGTAAGTAAATGGGGAAAAAATATTTTAAAAATTAATAAAAAATTTTGACTTTGACCTGCTTTTCCCAAAACATAATAACATCTATTCTGGGTCACTGCTAATCTATAAGCCCAATTTGGTATGAATTCAACCGGTAGTTTTGCTGCAACAGACATGTGAAATTTTGTCCTGTACAAGTAAACGGGGAACAAAAAAGATGTAAAAAAATTCACAAAAAATTGGAACTGTGACCTACTTTTCCCAAAATGTAATGGGTTCTATTCTGGGTCATTGGCAATCTATAAACCCAATTTGGTAGGAATTCAACCAATAGTTTTACTGCTACAGACATTGGAAATTTTGCCCATTATAAATAAATGGGGGAAAATAAATAAAATAAAGAAATTAATCAAACATTTTAACTTTAACCTAATTTTCTC
The DNA here is from genome assembly GCF_902148855.1 of Sphaeramia orbicularis. Lineage (NCBI taxonomy): Eukaryota > Metazoa > Chordata > Actinopteri > Kurtiformes > Apogonidae > Sphaeramia > Sphaeramia orbicularis. The sequence goes on along the minus strand of NC_043963.1, from coordinate 12,404,709 downwards.
AAAATGTAATGACCTCTATTCTAGGTCACTGGCAATCTATAAACCAAATTTGGTATGAATTCAACAAATAGTTTTGTTGGTACGGAGATGTGAAATTTTACCCATTGTAAGTCAATGGGAAAAAAAAAAAACGATTAAAAAAATTCATAAAAAATGTTTAACTTTTACCTATTTTTTTCCCAAAATGTAATCAGATCTTTTCTTGGTCACTGGCAGTCTATAAACCCAATTTGGTAGGAATTCAACCACTAGTTTTGCTGCTAAAGTGTTAAACAAACAAATAGAACCAAAACCAATACCCCTTTCCTCCTTTTCAGGGGAGGAGGTAATTATACAAATTAAAGTAACCAGTGGTATCAACTAACAAAAAATGAGGAAAATCCAGGTCATAATTTGGTTTTTGAGTCAACTTTTGGCTCTTCTTCTAATTTTAATGCAAGAATTTTCTCAAAACTTGGAAATAATAATGTTACCGCGTTGTTGGAGAATGTCGTCATATAAAGAAAATTACAAATAAACGATAAATAAACCCTTTGACCTTTGACCTTAGACCCAGTTCTATTTGAGAAACCTACAATGACATCCACATTAGCTCCAACACTGTTTATTTTGACACCGTTGCCTTGGATATGCGCTGGGCTGTATTGGTAGTCTCGTTTGGGTTACATACACATTTGATGTAGTGTGATTGAGTTTCCCTGTCACCATAAATAAATCAGTTCACAACATTTCTGTCAATGCTGACACCTCTCCTCCACAGTTCTGCCCGAGGCACAGGTCACCGCGACAACCACTGTATATTTAATTAATAAGGGAGCATTCAGTACAATTTCAACACTTAATTTAATTCAATTTAGGATAAAATGACAATGTTGTATTGGCACAATAAGAAAACAGACGTGTGATATATGATATTTAAAAGGAAAAAAAAGTTATATATCACATGTAATGGACACACACAGAGAAAGATGGAAAACAAAGATATAAAGGAGGATGTTGTGGACCTCTGGGTCATCAGGGCATCATCAGATTATCCTTTAATCTGGTATCAGAGTCCATGTGGTTGTGTAAGACGATATGACTTCATAAACCTCAACATGTGTTTCCTGCTTTTATACGAACACTATATAATAAGTTACGTGAACTGATCAGACGCTCATATTACTCATGTGTTACTTATTATATACATGGAGAGCAGCCACAACTATTTGGTTTATCATTTAGAACCATTGATTAATAAATATTTTCCAGATTTACAACTGATAATTACACCATTTTCTTAATTAGTTCAGAGTTAAATGAACGTAAGATCTGACACTTCTGTATTATACTCAGATTTTTGTTTATTTTTTGTTCCATATGTTGATTTTTATGTACATTAACCCATAAAGACCCAAACACCTACCACCGACCAAAACCATCCACTGATCCACAAATCATATCGATACATGTAAATAATTGGTGTAAAATACAGTTTGTCATCTTTTCATGGTCATCAGATTTGACCTATTTGGATGTTCAGAGGTGCCGTAGTTACCATGGAAACACCATCATCTTCTACAACATTGATTCACCAGTAAAACCCATGACATTTGAGAAACGACAGAGGTTGGAGACTTTTGATTTTATGTTTATTTAATTATATTTTTGCTGAAAAATGTAATTTTTTTTTTCTGATTTGATCCAATAACCATTGAATTTACTCGTATCTTTAATGAATATCTACAGTTGCGGAAAAAAATATTAGATCATCAAAAGTCACTACTAACCAATTATATCAATCAATCTATTGAATATTTACTATAGACTCAGGTAAAAAAAAAAAAAAAGACCATATATATAAAAAGTACAGTAATGGCTACAGTAATAAGAGTATGATTTTTGGAATGTACAGTCGCGGAAAAAATATTAGACCATCTAAAGTCATCAAAAACAATGGTTATGCAATCAAGTACTGACTCTTGTGTGTATCATGTGACTAAAACAGACAGAAAAGAAAACATGGAATGCCTAAAAGCACTGTTTTTGTCAGTACAATGCCATAGATATTGATGAAAGAACTGAAGTGATTTTGGTTATTATCAAGAAAACCATGGAAAATAGATAGATATCAGCTCTGAAATTAAACTCTTATGAACTATTGTTGTTGTTATCGTTTTATTTGTCCAAACAAATGTACATTTAGTTGTGCCAGGCATTAAAATGAACAAGAAATTGAAGAAAACAAGGATTGTCTAATAATTTTCTAATAATTTCCGTGACTGTACATGGTCACTGAATCAAATATAGGAAAACACATGATTTACACTAAGAAAAGTTAAAATACAGAGGATAATATTACAATGAATGATGATAAAATCCCTTAAGAAAGGTAAAATATAGAGAAAAAAAAAAAAATTAGGAACTGCCATGAAAGAAGCACGGGGTCTTTATGGGTTAAAATGAAGTCATATGTGCTTCCTTATTAATTCTTTTCTATTCTATTGAAAAAAAAATGCATTCTTGATCAATAATATCAAATGTACCTTTAGCTGTACCAGGCATTAAAATGAACAAGAAATTGAAGAAAACAAGTGGGGTCTAATCATTTTGTCCATGACTGTGCATGATCAGTGAATCAAATATAGGAAAACACATAATTTACACTGATAAAACTCAAAATTCAGAGGATAATATTACAATAAGAGATGATAAATCTCCTAAGAAAGGTTAAACATAGAGAAAAATAAATTGGGAACTGCCACAAAAGTAGCACTGGGTCTTTATGGGTTAAAATGAAGTAATATGAACCTCCTTATTATTCATCTTTTCTATTCTACTGAAAAAAAAAAAAAACAAGACATTTTTGATCAACAATATACCATTGATATCATTTTAGATGTTTTTTAAATGTGAATATTTTCATATTTCTTCCGTTTCTGTGATAGTACACTGAATATCTTTCTATCACATTTTAGGGTGACATCTTGATCTTCATTTTCACCACTTAACCCTTTATTGGGCACCCATTGAAATACTCTGAAATTCAAAATGTCAACCTTAGTGCATTATTAGACATCATCATCTACCTCCTCTTGCCTTACAACATCTGAGCAGCGCTTGCTAAAAAGTAAACACATGCAATAAAACAACTGTTCTAAGGTCATAAACTAACAAAAATCACTCATATTCACTATTTACAGCTTCAAATTGTCTACAAAATCTCTTTGAATCACTGGATTATGTTATAAAAACCAACATGCTTCAGGACCCTCACTGAAGCACGGGACTGGCCCCATATTTCATGTTTGAAGAAGTTACCAAAAATAGTCACTTGCCCAATAAAGGGTGAATGATATTTAATAAACAAAAAAGCTCATCGTTAATTACATGAAAGCAATTGTTGCTGCTACCCTGTATGTATGTGTTTTATGTGTCTGTTTTTTAGATATTTTTACTATTTTTTATCCTATTTTTTATCTTATTACTGGGACCTGTGTATGAATTTCATTCTTCGTGTTCTACAGTGAATGAATGACAATAAATGGACCTTGAACCTTGAACTTAGAGACAAAACTATTACTGGGTAAAGTAAAAAACAAACAAACAAACAAACAAACAAAAAAAAAAAATATATATATATATATATACATATATATATATATATATATATATATATATATATATATATATATATATATATATATATATATATATATATATATATGCACCATAAATTCACATACATGAAGAAACCTATTTTTCCCTAAAAGACCAGAACTGGACCTTTTAGATCTGTTTCACGTCTTTATAATGTTTTTATCTGATGCTGCTAAGCTTTTAAGAGGTTCCTAATCCTTTATGTTTGCTTGCTGTTCATTGTTTTTCTATTTAAAGACCTGTTCAGCAGTGACATGTTCCGGTGGTTCTTTCCTTTCTGTGTCAGAGTTTTGTTCTATTTTTTTTTTTTTACATCCGGTACCTTTTAGAGATCAAAGTTTGTTTTCAGATGTTCAACTTTGAGTGAAAGCAGGTTTTCTAAAGTGAGAATCCAAGTGGTAGTAAACAGAATATTTTGTGTTTTTGATCAAATTAAAAAAATAACTAGAGATATTTTTCTTGTTTTCTCCAATGTTGTTTTGATTTTCTTAAGATTGCATCTGTGGAAAGTTTGAAAATCTGTTTCTCTTTCATAAAGTACATTTTCATGGCTTATAATTAGAGCCTATCATTATTTATTTTTATTTTTCACACTTTAATATCATCTTTTATCTATGTTTTTATTTCTTGGTTTGTTTGTGTCTGAAGTTTTGTAAAGTGGTAATATTAATCAATACTTTATCAAGCTGATTCTTAATCATGTGCATTGTAATGATCTAATCAAGGTGCGTCCACCAAAAACTATAAAGATACACTTTCTTCTTCTGATGCCGTAACAGAATTTATTCAATTTATAAGTTCAAAGTAAGCTCTTATAAAACGATTCCAATTATCACTGCACAATAGAAGCTCAGTGGACATCCCATCATGATATAAAATGGAAGCAATTTGTTTTCAAATGCATCAAAATAGAGTAATTCCTCCTTTTTGGTCCTGAATGGGTGATAAGTATTGTCAGTTTAATTACATCAAAGTAAATATTTCATATTGGCCAAATCAGATTCTGTGGCTGCAACATTCTTGTAAATGGAATTTTATCTGTAGCTCGGGACCATTAGTGGCACTGAGTTCTGAGGCAGCCTAGAGGACGGTAATTAAGTCCACTCAGCTGTGACTAAACATTTTTGACGTTTTTCCTAGTCCGGAATGAACTGTCAGTGTGCAGAGAGAGTAACCATCTTGTCACTTTGTGTTTGTATAAGAATAGCAGAAAGCTGAGTGCTGAGCTGCGAGTCCAGAGTTTCATATCAGACATTTTTCATTATCCGAAAAAAGGACTGAAATGTCAAAGAGGGAGGGAAAAAAAAAAAATGGTGGCATCTTAAACATGGGTATGTCTGTCTATCTGTACGGCGGAGAGAGAAGAGGAGGCGAGAGAGCGACTGTAACCCATTTTGGATTCGAAGTTATTTCATTTCTGAGCAGTACTGTGGGAACAGTGGCCTAAAATACAGTACGTGTGGAAATTCACCAAAATGTTTCGAGCGCAGTTAATGCAAAGAAAACTAGGACACATTTGACTTTGCTTTGCATCATGGTTTGCTGATGGATCAAAGCTGTCAGAATAGCCCAGTTTCTCATGGGTGCTTTTGTTAGATTTCCTCCACATTTGTTTGGACCTTCAACCAAAGGTGTGTGCGCATTCATCTTTAAGTGTGAATGTGGGTTTGTGGGTGCACATTCATTAGCAGAAACTAGGGTCGAAATCAACAAAGTAACTGCATATTGTGATACATTTTGCATCTCATTTCAGCGAGGTACCTCAGTGCTAATATGTTTCTCCTCTTGTGCGTGCAGATATAATGAGTTACAGTGGTATCGTAGACAAAATCCAGAGATAACAAGGTGACTTTGAACTCGGCTCTGAAGATATTCCACTGGCATCCTTAAGAAGAAGAAAACAACCAATGCTTTAATAGCCAATACAAGCATTCCATCAACTTTGGTATGCTTGAGTAAATTGAATACCCCTGCTTTGTCTTTTGTTCTAGAAAATGCATCAAATTGATTGAAAGAAGCAATTACGGTACCAGGGAGCGCTATTGATTTTATGAAAGTGTGCAATTACTTTAATTGAAATAACCGTGTCTCGATTAGATGTTCGTAGTAGGCTATGTTCAAAAAAATGTCTGCATTTTACATAGTTGTTTTGATTTTGAGTAAATTCCGTTTCCAGTGCAGCCCAACCTTTTGTACCTGATTAGCCCGTTCATTTTTTTTCCTCTCCGAGGGATTCGAAGAGATTCAATCAGCACGGGTCCGACGGTAATGAAAAAAGTTAATGGGAGCATTAGCGAGAATTCTTTTCAATGTCATGTATTTCACGAAAAAACTAGATTTGATTTGTGTGTCGGGATGTTGTAAAAGCCACGTTATGAGCAAATAAGATCTGTGTTTTTTCCATGAATGTGTTGGTTGCCAGGTATGATTTAAATGCATCTTCTGTTCCAGCAACACCGAGTTAGACCTAGTAAAAAAAAAAAAAAAAAAAAGGGGGAAAATGAACAGTGAAGTCAAGCCTTAAATCTGGCTCCGTACCATGTGACTTGACACAGAGCAACCAAATGAAAGAGAGGGAGAGAGACAGATAGAAAAGGAGAAAAATAGTGGGAGAGAGAGAGAGAGCAATACCCCCATAAAACCATCTCTGCTTTCAGTTCAAATAGGTCCTATCATCTCCATGACAACAGTCGTAATGGTAACATGGAAATATATTAATGTAAAACCATGGCAACGTTCTCCAATTGAATTAAGCAGCACCTGTGCACATTACAGAAGAAGATAAAAGACAAAAGGAGCCAGCTTCTGCTTGCCAAGCAGCTGTGGCTTTCAGACCTTAAAAACCCATCTACATTTCCTGAACGCATTGTTTCCCAATGTTTCTGTGCGGCAAATTACCGTAGCATTTTTTTTTTTTTCTTTTTTTTTTTAAGGCGTTTTCTGTCGTATTTGTGCAAACAGATGAGAAACTGGATAATTATGTTCTTTTTCCATCGACTATAAGCCCGGCTCCTGCGCCAGAGCAGTGTAGCTGGATTAAGAGTATGTGTGTTTTACCATTAAATCACATAATGGCGGGGCAATCATTCTGATAGGTAACAGGGCACAGTGTTTTAAGCACAAAGAGACATTTTAGACACACAAACTCGGTACATTGTGCTCCCTTTCATTCAAAACAGAGAGTGTGAGAGAGTGAAAGTGGTTGTGTTCTGCTTTCTTCTCTCCGAGCCGGGCTGAAAAGAGAAAACATTATCTACATCACCATGCCATCAAATCTGATGGATTTTATCCCATCCCTCCCCCTTCGTCTTTTCTTCTCTCTCCTCTAGCCTCTGTGTTCACTGGTAATGGCAATGTAGCATTCTCTCACCCTTGAAAATGTGAGTCTGTGAGTGTTTGTTTGTGTCTAAAAGAGGAAGAAAGAAGGGGTGAGGCTGGCGAGGACACACAGCCTAAGTGAAATTACTCTTAAAAGGATATTGTTGTTCCCAAAGAGTGTTGAACAGCATGTTCAACGGCCATATTTTATTCATGCGGGCAGTCATGTCCAACACACAGACCCATACAGTATATCTACTCCGGCTTGACTTGGTCTGTTTCCAGGAGAAAAACCCTCACCCGTTTGCAAGGTAGCGTCAATAAAACTCTAATCTCCAATCTCTCAAGAGATCCGATGGGAAACTATTTTCTCCATCCTGCTTTCCATTGTGTTTCCATGCCACCCATTTCAGACTGACAGAGGTCTAAACCATTAGCACTACTGATCTGCAATAGGCTAAAATGGAGTATGTAATCATTCCTGCCATAATTCCTGCCTCTTTCATATGAGGAAAAGTGGAAGTCGTAAAAAGAGTAATCAATTCAGTAAAAAAAAGAACTTTTTCTGCAACATTTTATGCTGTTTTAAGTTCTTTCAATACTTTTGACATTTGGAGGGAAGTTAAGATTGTAATGGCAAGTTTGATGCTCAGAAATCATAACATTAAAGGTTCAATTTGTAAGATTTTGGAAGATCCAGTTACAGGAAATGACTGTAACATCCACAATTATGCTTAAATTTATGCATAAACTCATGAAAATAAGAGTCATAGTGTTTTTTAGCTTAGATTGAGCTAGCCTGGCCTCTGCTAAGTATATTCAATACTGAGAAAACAGTCTGGAATTGGGCTGATCACTGTAAAATATATACGATCTGTTCTATACTGACCAATCACAAGTGTGGGGGGAACTATTTTCTCCATCCTGCTTTCCATTGTGTTTCCATGCCACCCATTTCAGACCGACAGAGGTCTAAACCATTAGCACTACTGATCTGCAATAGGCTAAAATGGAGTATGTAATCATTCCTGTCATAATTCCTACCTCTTTCATATGAGGAAAAGTGGAAGTCATAAAAGGAGTAATCAACTCAGTAAAAAAAAAGAATTTTTTCTGCAATATTTTTAACTTCTCTCAATACTTTAGACTATGGGAGGGAAAATAAGACTATAGTGAAAAGCGTGATGCGCAGAAATCATAATATTAAAAGGTTCAATTTGTAAGATTTTGAAGGATCCAGTAACAGGAAGTGAATATAACATTGATTATTATGTTTATGTTTATGCATTTGGCAGACGCTTTTTTCCAGAGCGACTTACAGGGGAAAACCAATCAAATCACTCAGTCAATCAAATTTTATTTATATAGCGCCAGATCACAAAAAAGTTATCTCATGACACTTTATATATAGAGTTGGTCAAAACCAGACTCTAAGCCAATTTACAGAAACCAACAGAATCCTCCAGGAGCAAACACATGTGACTGGTGACAGTGGCGAGGAAAAACTTCCCTTTAACAGCAGAAACCTGGAGCAGACCCAGACTCCTGGAGGATGTCCGTCTGCCTTGACCAGTTGGGGTTAAAGAGAGAGGGTAAAGAAAGAGAGAAAGAGAGAGCGATAGAGATAGAGACTGGGGGAGAGGGGGAGAAGGGGGTAGTAGGGGGAGACACATGGAGGCAGTTGAGGATAGTGAGTGGTGATGATGAGGGCAGGGGAGAGGCAGGACCACCGCAGCAGGTCCAGAGATAATCCTGGAAGAATCTGTGATAATCCTGAGAAAAGCCTTATTAGAATATTTAAAATGGAATGTTTGAAAGTGCTAGGATAGGAGGTGCTCTCGGAAGAGCTGGGTCTTCAGGAGCTTCTTGAAGATAGGCAGGGATGCCTCTGTTCTTGTAGCACTTGGTAGAGCGTTCCACCAACGTGGAACAACCCATGAAAAGAGCCTGGATTGCCTTGATTATTATGTTTTAATTTGTGTATAAACTCTTGAAAACAAGAGTAATTGTGTTTTTTAGCTTAGAATGTGCTAGCCTGGCCTTTTCTTCATGTATTCAATACTGAGAAAACAGTCTGGAATTGGGCCGATTGCTGTAAAATATGTACGATCTATTCTATACCGACCAATCACAAGTGTGGGGGAACTATTTTCTCTTTTTCCATTGTGTTTCCATGCCACCCATTTCAGACCAACAGAGGTCTAAACCATTAGCACTACTGATCTGCAATAGGCTAAAATGGAGTATGTAATCATTCCTGTCATAATTCCTGCTTCTTTTATATGAGGAAAAGTGGAAGTCGTAAAAAGAGTAATCAATTCAGTAGAAAAAAGAACTTTTTCTGCAACATTTTTAACTTCTCTCAATACTTTTGACATTTGGAGGGAAGTTAAGATTATAGTGACTAGCATGACGCTCACAAATCAAAATATTAAAGGTCGGATTTGTAAGATTTTGGAGGATCCAGTTATAGGGAGTGAATATAACATCCATAATTATGCTTAAATTTGTGCATAAACTCTTCAAAATAAGAGTCATTGTGTTTTTTATCTTAGATTGAGCTAGCCTGACCTCTGCTAAGTATATTAAAAACTGAAAAAACAGTCTGGAATTGGGCCGATCGCTGTAAAATATGTACGATCTATTCTATACCGACCATTCACAAGTGTGTCGGGAACTATTTTCTCCATCCTGCTTTCCATTGTGTTTCCATGCCACCCATTTCAGACTGACAGAGGTCTAAACCATTAGCACTACTGATCTGCAATAGGCTAAAATGGAGTATGTAATCATTCCTGTCATAATTCCTGCCTCTTTCATATGAGGAAAAGTGGAAGTCGTAAAAAGAGTAATCAATTCAGTAAAAAAAAAAAAAAAAGAACTTTCTCAGCTACATTTTTATGCTGTTTTAAGCTCTCTCAATACTTTTGACATTTGGAGGGAAAATAAAATCATAGTGACAAGCAAATTATTGTATTAAAGGTTCAATTTGTAAGATTTTGGAGGATCCAGTTACAGGAAGTGAATATAACATCCATAATTATGTCTTAATTAGTGTATAAACTCTTGAAAATAAGAGTCATTGTGTTTTTTAGCTCAGAATGTGCTAGCCTGGCCTTTGCTAAGTATATTCAATAATGGAAAAAGTCTGGAATTCCTGTCATAATTCCTGTCTCTTTCATATGAGGAAAAGTGGAAGTCATAAAAAAGAGTAATCAGTTCAGTCAAAACAAAGAACTTTTTCTGCAACATTTTTCTGCTGTTTTAACTTCTCTCAATACTTGGGACATTTAGAGGGAAGATAAGATTATAGGCAAGGCAAGGTAAGGCAAGTTTATTTGTATAGCACATTTCAGCAACAAGGCAATTCAAGGTGCTTCACACAGGACATTGAAATAAAAGAAACAAAAAGAAATACATTTAAAACATTATAAAAGAAACATGTAAAAGGTGATTAATAAACAACACATAAAATAAAAAATAAAATAGAATAAAATAAAATAAAAATAAAAACACACACATATTGAAGTAAGAGTTGCAGTGCAGAGTTTCAAAGAGAATATAAAATTTAGAAAGTCAAAAGCCTTTTAGTCAAAGGCAGCAGTGAACAGGTGAGTCTTTAACCTTGACTTAAAAGAACTCAGACTCTCAGCAGACCTGATATTTTCTGGTAGTTTGTTCCAGATATACGGAGCATAGAAACTGAACGCTGATTCTGCATGTTTAGTTCTGACTTTGGGAACACAGAGCAGACCTGCACCAGATGACCATGATTATAGTGACAAGCGTTCACATAACTCAAAATCCTGATTGTGGAGAAACTCTGATTTTAGATTTGGAATCAGCCTGATTTTGTCAAAATCAGATGTTTTTACTCCAGGGGTTGACAATTTTTACCTCTGCCAAGGAGGTTATGTTTTTTATCGGGGTTTGTTTGTTTGTTTGTCTGTTTGTTAGGAAGATAACTCAAAAAGTTATGGATGGATTTTGATGAAATTTTCAGGAAATATTGATACTGGCACAAGGAACAAATGATTAAATTTTTTGGTGGTGATCGGGGGTGGGGGGGGGGTCTGCAATCTTCGAGTGCTTTTCTAGTTTTTATTTACTTATTTTTTTTCTCATTACATTACATGCAAAATATTTGTTTTACCAGTTAGCATAGGCTGGACAATGTAAAAACTATGACGTCTACCACTAATATGCACAAATATCTTTGTATTTATTTTAAGTCAGGTACCATTATTGCACATCCCACCACATCATTTTCATTATGTTGTGCAAACCATCATTTGCTACCACTGACAGAGGAAAAAGCCTACAGAGATGTATTCAGTATTTAAACCAAGCCACATTCTTTTCCTAACCCTAACCAAATCCCTTTTATTGCCTGAGCCTAAACAGCCCCAGGGCAGTCTGGATGCAAACTCTGCTCTCATTTAGCCTCATTTATTCTTTTGCGTCTCCTCCATCCACTACAACCATCCCCGACCAGTCGCAAGATCTGCAGAAACAATATTTTATTCCGGTGAAGAAACTCCGCTCTCCCTCTCACATAATCTTCATCAGTTTTCTGCAAAATACCAGCGAGCTCACAGCAGCAAACCTTGAGCTGTTTTTATTTAACTCATTGTAAAATGACATTGATGCTCACTCAGTGGGAAATTGCAATAATTTGTCTCTTACAACCTAGTCATGAGAATGAGCAGTCGGCTTTTTTATAGGAATGTCTTCATGAAATACTCAAAATCACCAACATTTCTTGCCACATAAATCTACCTGTAGAGAGAGATTATACAAGAGTTTTTCCTAATAAAACCTAAGGCACAGCTTCAGTATAATTCCTGTTAATTCTAAATGTTATCAAGTACTTGTTGGACAGAGCTGTGGCTGGTTTAACCCATAAAGACCCAGTACTACTTTTGTGGCAGTTCCCAAATAAATTTTTCTCTCTATTTACCCTTTCTTTTGTCATTTATCCCCATTTATTATTATATTATAGTCTGTATTTTGCAATTTTCACTGTAAATCTTGAATTTTCCTATATTTAATTTCATATACTTAATTTAGATGCTCATGAAAACTCATCAAAACAAAAAAAAAAAACTTAAGAAAAAGTGACTTTTTCAGCTAAGATATAATTTATTAAATGTAAAAACAAGTGTCTCCATCCACTGTTACTGATCCAAATCCATGGATTTTACTGGTGAATCAGTGTTGTAGAAGATGACAGTGTTTCTATGGTAACTACAGAGCCTCTAAATGTCCAAATGGGTCATATCTGATGACCATGAAAAGATGACAAACTGCATTTTACACCAATTATTGACATGTATTGATAGGATTAGTGGATCAACAGGTATTAAACAGTTTAGATCAGTAGATGCTTTTGGTTGGTGATGGATGTTTAGGTCTTTATGGGTTAATACATATATATATAAAGGGGATTTCCAAGACTGCCATTTTTTTTATTCATTTAACTAGGTAAAAGCTCATTGAGATTAAAAATCTCTTTTGCATGAGTGTCCTGGCCAAGACAGCAGCAGCAGAAGTTATACAAAATGGAAATCACAGCCATGCATTAAATCTTATATACATTATACATTCACACTGAAAATATACATAAAACACAATAAAAGTCAGTTCTAAAACCATACATAAGTCACTAAACTAATAACATACATATAACACACCATAAATAATTGAAAAGATACTAAAAGTAAAACAACAATGTTCCTTAAAAGCATCTCAAAGCAGAACCTGATATTAAACAATTTAGATCAGTAGATGCTTTTGTCCGCCAGTGGATTTTTTTTTTTTTTTTTTTTTTTGTCTTTGTGGGTTAATACCTGTTGATCCACTAATCCTATCAATGCATGTAAATAATTGGTGTCAAATACAGTTTGTCGTCTTTTCATGGTCATCTGATATGACCAGTTTGGACATTCAGAGGCTCCGTAGTTACCATGGAAACACCGTCATCTTCTACAACGTTGATTCACCAGTAAAACCCATAGAGTTAGATCAATGAGAGTGGATGGGGAGACTAGATATCTTTACTAAAACATTCACTTTTTCATCAGTTTTTTTCTGTTTCTGATAAATTAAGCTTTGAATTTACTCTGAGTTTTTACGAACAACTACATGATCTATAAATTAAATATAAGAATATACATGATTTGCACTGAAAAATGCAAAATATAGAGGATAATGTTATCCTAAATGGTGATAAATCACTTAAAATGTTCAGTTAATGATATATTTTACTGAAAAATGTCATTTTCTTACGTTTTCTGTGTTTTGATATAATAACCTTTGAATTTACTCTGAGTTTTCATGAACATCTAAATTAAGTATAGGAAATTAAACATAGGAAAATACACACTTTACAGTGAAAAGTGAAAAATACATAGGATAATATTATAATAAATGGTGATGAATAAATAAGAAATGTTAAATAGATAGAAATATTAATCAGGGAACTGTCACAAAATTAGCACTGGGTCTTTGCAGGTCAATATGTTATAATATATATTAAGAAAAAGTACTTTTATGCAGGTCTTATGGTTTTATGTTGAATATTTTTGGGACTGATTACAGATTTTGGAGAAAAACTCCAAAGCAAATAATTTTGTTGCCGATTTTTTTTCCACTAGCAGCTTGTATAAACAGCTTCATTTAATGCCAAAAAAGAGCAAATAGACACAAAGGCAAACATTTAATCTGTTTTTCCAGACCAGTAATGGAGACGAACTGAAGCCGATACAATAATGATGTCTAATATCCTTCTATTGCTCAATAAATAACATAAATGCGATGTGGAATATATATTTAAGTGTCAAATATGTGACATTTGGGTAAGTCTGGCCCATTGTGTTTATTGTGGAGTCCATCATTTAGATTTTGGTGAGGTATTTGTTTAATATTCAGAATCAAATCAAATATCTGAAGCCATTTTTAATGTTCCTTAAAAACCGTGTCCTGTTAGTGCGGTTATTTCACAGCCTACAGGACCTGGATAGAGGCCAGTGCAGGCATCATCCTTCAGCCCAGATAAAGATCAAGTATGCTTCATTTAATCAGTGGATGAAACATGAGAAGCAAAAGCATTGTTTCCCTTCCATGCATGATAGAGATTACATAGGATCTGCATGTCTCGACTTCAACAGAGGGTGAAAATGGAATGGTTTTGTGGGTATATATATATATATATATATATATATATATATATATATATATATATATATATATATACATATATACATATATATATATATATATTTTTTTTTTTTTTACAGAATATGATGCTAGAATCAAATCTGCAAATGGAGGATTTTAGCATCGGTTAACAAAAAAGGCTCAGAAGGTTAACAACTCCTGTTAAATGATGAAATAATAAAAAAAAAAAAAAAAAACTAACTTCTGACCAAATAATTTTTAAAACTGTGTAGTCGAAATGTGCAAAATAAGATGTTTTCAATGGTTGTTAGTGCTGTTAGGTCACATAAAAAGATGCCTGAATTCAAATTAGCCTCATTTTTTTCTTTTCTCTGTTCTTTTTTTCCTCTCTGGATAAAAACATCTATAATTTGAGCTACTCAAAAAGAATCCTAATTGCTCATATGAAAAGGACCATGATTGGATGCTTGAATTTCTTTATATAGGAATGACTCACAATTCCTCCGCTTGAATGACAAACAATTTTCGCTGGCAAATGATGCCATATGCCTCTCAGAGTAGAAATAAGAATAGGTCCTGTTTTCCTACATGTGCACAAAACACACATTCATAGTGTCCAAAATGGGGGGAAAAAAATCCTCTGTAAATGTCATCACCCTGTTTTGATCATACACAGCAATCAAAACAGCGCAGTCGCCGCTTTTTCTATGAACAGTTTCTTGAGAAATGAAACTTTACCCAACTTGACATTATCACCATGTGCAAATGTTGGCCTTTTAATGATATGAAAACACTGAGCTAAGCTACTGCAGACTGCAATACATTCTTCCCCAAATGAGAGCTGAAATGCTATAGGCAATTAGAAGAGTCTCTTGAATTTCCTTGAAATGAAGTGCTAAATGAAACGTGGTCAGACTGACAAGTCTGCTCTCTTTTTCACTGAGCTTCTCTGTCTTCCTGCAGCCCTTCGTGCAGAGGGGAAAGGTATAAATGTCTCTTTTACCAAATCAAGAGTCAATGCATGTAAGCCCTGTGGTGATTTTCCTTAATTATGCTTCGGGGTGATTTGGAAGGTGGATGACACAATGAGGACAGGATGTCAGTCAAATAATATCCAGTATTTGTCTGAGCTGTGAGACTTGGACTTAGAGGCAAACTCTACTGGTACACAGTAAAAGACAGTGTCACTCTCACTCTTAGAGAGTTGAATTTAACTCTATAACGCCAAACGTATCATATTTGATCCGTGAGTTTTGAAGCCCTCTATATGGTCAGTGTGATATTTTTCTCTTAAAAGACCTGATGTACACAATTAGATACATGCAATACACAGATAATCCACCAGGGGGGAGGAATTCGTTCACCAGAGGCCTTTCCAGTGACACTACAAGACTGTCATTAATGAGGAAAGAGGCAGAACTTTGACAATTTTGAAAAGGAATTACCAATTTGTTCGGCATGTTTGTGTTATATTTTTGTTTGTTTAGAAATAATATTTTAGCATTGAGACCCAATGTATCAAATATGTTACAAAATTAAAACTCATACGTGGAAATTGATGTTTGAATAAAACATTTTTTGGGTTGTTCAGAAGGATCAATAATGGCTCCAGTTTCAAAAAAAAACTCAAATTTTCTGTCAATGATTTAATGGTTCAGGCTTTACAGGGTTAACTCTATTTCAGATAACATTTGGTCCCACTCAGAATTAGAGTAAAATTTGCTCTATGGCCAGAGTAAAATTTTTAGAGTTAATTCTACTCAATTCAGTGTCAAAATTAACAATGAAATATGTAAAAATATTTAACACTGTGGTGTTGTCACACTGTTAAGAGTAATATGATTGCACTTTATAAAGCTATTTTTGCTCCAAATTTAGTTTAAAAATAACTCCACATTATTTTAATATTTATTTCTCTGTTATTTCCAACATTTGTTTACATCACTTTCCAAACTGCATTGTTCTGTCTACAGGTCTGACTAATGGTGTCACATTAATAAAAAATAAATAAATAAAAAACAAATAAATAAAAAAAATCATATATATATATATATATATATATATATACACACACACACACACACACACACATTAACCTAACTAAACATTAACACAACCCCCCCCTTTGAACCCCTGCACATAAAATAGAATACAATGAGTAAAATATCC
Organism: Sphaeramia orbicularis; assembly: GCF_902148855.1. Taxonomy (NCBI): domain Eukaryota; kingdom Metazoa; phylum Chordata; class Actinopteri; order Kurtiformes; family Apogonidae; genus Sphaeramia; species Sphaeramia orbicularis. The sequence goes on along the minus strand of NC_043963.1, from coordinate 12,388,404 downwards.
AGTACCCACAATGCAATGCGGCAGACTGGCACTAATCATCACTCTGTAGAGTTGAATTTTACACTGCATCTGTGCAGAACTTTACACTGACTTTTAACTCTACTGTTAGAGCTGGTTTACTCTCCATAGAGCTATAAATACTCTATCTAGGTTAAAATAGTTTGACTCTGAAATACTGACACTGTATTTTTTTACTGTGTACTGACTTCTGTTAGGGAGTCAGCAGTTTCCATCGATGGAGAAAAAGGGGGAAAAAATCTGGAAAACAACACATGGACATAATCTTCTAGTGGTTCAGATGTCAGAGGCTTAAAGTCCTGCAGTGGAGTTTAGGATCTGACCCCCAGGGAAAGTAGGTCGTGACCTCCTTGTCGGCAAAGCTGTTCTCAGTACATTATATATTTAACCCAACACTTTTATACTCTACAACAGTATTACCATCATGCAGTTGTTCATTACCTTCTGTTTGTATTTGGACATTGTATCAGTTTAGTCTTATGAGGGAATTTTGGGGACTGGGAGCCAGGGCTTGATGCAGGCACGAAGCGGGGCTTGGAGGTCAGAGCACAGCTTGGTTCTGAGTTCTGTAAACTGAACTAGTAGCTGATTCTTAAACAGAAGTGGTCCAGAGATCCAGCGTCAGATGTCTGCAGCACCCCTCCATACCACCATACCCCCACAGTCAGCACCAAGGTTCTAATAGTTTGGATTATTCATTATAGTTTAGTTTTATTCAGTTTTGACTTTTTTTTTCTCTAATTCAGTTAGTTTTAATTCGTTTTTAGAGCAGGTTTGCTAGTTTTTATTAGTTTTCATTTTTTCTAAATGCTTAGTTTTATTTTAGTTTTAGTATTTATTTTACTTTTGTCGTATCTTTTATCTTCTTCGCTGTCATATTCAAATAAATCCCATCCAGGACTCTGCTTTCTCCCAACTTTAGTCTCCATGTTTCCAGGTAGAGTGGGGACCAGAAGACGACTCTAAATGACAAGTGATGAGAAGTGACAGACCGTGAAGTGTCGTATGGTGCCGCTAGCTAAAATTGTTTGAGGGAAATAAATCAATTTCGTATCAATCCGACGTTGACAAAGATGAAAACAAAGGGAATTTTATCCATAATTTTTTTTGTTGTAGTTAGTTTTGTAAACACACAATACAGTTTCAGTTAGTTATCGTTTTTTCTTTTAATTATAGTTTTTATTTATTTCAGTTAACGAAAATATTTTTTCCATTCTAGTTTTTGTCATTTCGTTGGTTTTCATTAACAATAATAACCTCGGTCAGCACAGAGGTGAAGAGCTGCTGTTGACATCACTCTCCTGCGCCGCTTACTTTGCGTATTCATTTTCAAATTATGGTAACTTTTTTGCAGGCCAGACCACGAAAATGAAAAAGCAATGTCCTCTGTTTTCTTTTTGATTGTGTCATAAAATGTGCAACATGAATAAGAAAATGAAATGCAGATTGGATAATTTATTACTCATTTTATTTAGGATTCAAATAATGTTGCTACATTCTTAAAATAAAAAAGCGTTTTTACTAATGCATTTGAATTATCGAATTTTAGATTTCAAATTAATATCAAATTGCTAACTGTTTTCTGGGGCATGTTTTGAAAATTAGATCTCAAATGTGTTTTTCTTTTTAATTAAGTGAAAGAATAAGCAGTCTTGAAAAAGTAAATGAAAATGCAGATTGGATAATTTTTTAGTAATTTTATTTATAAGTCAAATAATGCTGCCATATTCTTAAAATGAAAAAGCATTTCTGCAAATGCATTTTAATTTAGATAATAGTCACTTCCATTTTGTACTGACAAAAACTGTGCTTTTAGACATTCCATGTTTTCTTTTCTGTTTTAGTCACATGATACACACAGGAGGTAGTACTTGATTGCATAACCATTGTTTTTGATGATTTCTGATGGTCTAATCATTTTCTCCAGAACTCAGTTACTTCTCTTATGTATTTTACTTTTACTTCAGTTAACACATTTTTCAGTTTTAACCCTTTCATGCATGAATTATGAGAATGTTACTCAAGATTTTTTTTTCTTTATTCCTCTTAAGGCATTTAAAAAAACAATGAGATTGATTTTTTTATGAAGCTATTTTTCATGGAGTTGCAAAAATGTGCGTTTAGTTTTTAAAGCAACGAAACGTGTATTTACTGATATACAGTGTGAAAACTATGAAACAAAAACATTAAATGCTGCTAATTTGATGCTTTCTCACATTTTAACATACACTACAAACAAAAAGTTGTGGATATTTAAAACTTTTGGGGCTATTTTTTTCAGTTGTGATTTTTCTCAAAATGCTTTTTACTTTTTGTTGTGTGTGAATTGAATTGAAACACATTTTTTAAATGACCAGACATAGTTTTATTTACAAATAGCAAAAAAAAAAAAGAACTAGAAGCACTCGGAGAGCGCAGACCTCCGCCAAGGCTGATCAGTGGCCCCCCCCTGTGGGCCCCCCCCACACCAAGGAGGTTATGTTTTTGCCAGGGTTTGTTTGTTTGTCTGTCTGTCTGTCTGTCTGTCTGTTTGTCTGTCCGTTAGTGTGCAACATAACTCAAAAAGTTATGGACAGATTTTGATGAAATTTTCAGAGTTTGTTGGAAATGGGCCCCCCCGTGCGCCCCCCCCACCCCCGACCACCACCAAAATTTAATAATTTCTTCCTTATCCCATTTCCAACAAACCCTGAAAATTTCATCAAAATCTGTCCATAACTTTTTGAGTTATGTTGCACACTAACGGACAGACAAACAAACAAACAAACAAACAGACAAACAAACAGACAAACAAACAGACAAACAAACAGACAAACAAACAGACAAACAAACAAACAAACAGACAAACAAACAGACAAACAAACAAACAAACAAACAAACAAACAAACAGACAGACAAACAAACAGACAAACAAACAAACCCTGGCAAAAACATAACCTCCTTGGCGGAGGTAACTATCCTTAACTTTTTGTTTGTAGTGAACTCCAATGCTAGTCACTTTATGGAGATAATATGCCCAAAAAAAAAAAAAAAAAAAAAACCTTTTGTTGTTAATTAAAGTCCAATAACGATAACAAGGAATTGATTTACACTCAAATATGTTAGATTTGGTTTATCAACAACAGCCAAGTTACAGTAATGTTATCATCTGCAGTGTATTGTGTATTGTGTTGGCTGATATGAAACTAAAGTAACAAAATCCATGAATAAACAAGAGAACAGCTATAGAATAACTGTCCACTGTAATGACCACTATGCATGAAAGGGTTAATGAGTCTTCACCAAACTTCTACCTCCGAAGTGACACAGATGTAAAATTAAACCTCATTCTTTCTCCAAATGATTGAATAAAACTTGCTTCTATCTGCTGTTTGTCTTCGTGGACCTGATTGTTGACTCACTCAGGACCTGATCCTGGTTCCCATGCCCCATTGAAACAACCAGGGTCACCGCAGCCTGGCACAGGGGTCAAAGGTCAGCAAACGATGTGAGAAAACTGCCCTCCCTCAGGTAATTACAAGATGCATTTTCTGCCTCCATGTGTGTCTTTGTTTGCCTTCACTGAAACACACATTAGTTTTAACTTTGATTGCACTTTCAGCAAATTTCATACTTAGTTCTTGACATTCTAATGGGAGGTTTAACAAAATAAATAAATAAATAAATAAAAAAAAGCCCAAATGCTGATTGTTAGCAAATAAACAGCCTTGACATTTAGTTTTGGTCCCTGGGATGAATTTAGCAGCAATTTAGCTTTGCTTTTATTTACTGTCCGGCTCATTTTTGCCAGACGGATGCAGGTACAACAGAGAAAAAGACTGTGATTAGTGATAAAAACAAGCCACTTCCATGTATTGTTTGAGATATATTTATGTTTTTAAGCAGCTAAATGCCACATAAGGGAAAAAGCCAGAGAATAAAAGTGAATAACAAACCTATTAAATTCAGTTTAGTGCTGACTGTGCTATCTTTACACTTCGACAACACATAAAACTAGTCGTTATGTATTCATGTGTGGAGGAAGTTGTGTTTTGAGGATTTACGCAGGAAGAGGATCATATAGAGTGAATTGAAGATACTGCTGTCATTTGCATGTCCCTTCCCATGCTGCCTCAAGGCATGTCGTTTGCATGAACAGATCAAATTATTCTAGATAGTAAAGGTACAACATGTCCTGAACTTCTGAGGGTGTGTCATGTGTTGGTCAGCAGCCAAAAGTGGTTTGGAGGAAATTTTAGAATAGAAAATATTTTTATTGTCGCTGTCACAGGAACAATGAAAAACAGTTCAGCAGCAAACATTTAAAATACAAAAATACTGCATAAATGTGTATGTGTATATGTGTATACATATTTTTTATTTATTTATTTATTTATTTATTTATTTGTTATTTTATTTTAATTATTTATCTACTTTCTTTTCATTATCTACCTTGTTATGACTTACTGACATGTACTGAAGAGCAACATGTATAACCCACTTTTCTTCTAATAAAAAGTTTAATAACAAAAATACTGGATAAAAATATCACACAAAATTTTACACAAAATATTGACAATATACAAAAACTCCAAAGAAATACTACAATAAACAAAAAGCAACTCTGTATTAGAATAAGAATACTATTATGTGTTTTAGTTTCTTCATTGAAGTATAATAAAAAAAAAAAAAAAGTAGTAAGAAAGAAATAATCAATACAACAAAAAAGAAAATACAGTGTTTTAATATGTAAATATCGAAACACAGTATTAAGGCACAATCAGAACAACAATTTGTACAATATGTACAACACAATATATTATCAATATGATAATTAAAGAGATATACATAAACAAGTGTGCAAAAATATTGTTGTGTTATTAAAAATTATGTGGTGATAATGAGGAGTTACACCAGTGGTTCTAACCTTTCTGGCGACCCCAGACATTCAAAACGCAGACATTTTTTTTAAATAAAATTAATCTGTTTTTATCGTGTAATAGTTTGCTATACTATGTTGCAAATAAACGTTAATTTTAGATGACATTTATTCTTTATAATGTATATTACTATGGACGGAGGCAGAAAAGCCAGGTGTAGATTACTGCACAAAGTGAGAATTTGATTTTCCTTGGTCAGGATATGTACAGTCAGTCCAGCTTGGATTTACAAGGCGGACAATTAATACTGAACAAACAAGAACTCAAACTATGAATTATGAAAGAGCTGCAGCATCTGAAACTGACCACAATGAACATTTGACAGATAAACAGAACCACAGTGCTTCAGTTTCAGACTCACAGTTTGTCATGTCTTTTATGGATTGGGATTGTCTCTGTCAACTCACCATATATTTTTTATGAGTAAGTTTTTATGTTTTATATTCATCAACTTATAGAAATTACAGGTGATCCCACGTGGGGTTCCGACCACAAGATTGAAAAATACTGGGTTAATAGTTTGTAGATGTTAACATTTTCTTGATGTAATTTTATGTTTTTCACTCTAAAACATAGTAAAAAGTTTGGAGTTGACATTTTTTCAGTTATTATGTTTTTATTTTACTGGTCCGGCCCACTTCAGATCATAATGTGCTAAATCAGTGGTTCCCAACTTTTTTTGACTCGTGACCCAATTTTAACATCACAAATTTTTGCGACCCCAGACATTCAAAATGAAGACTTTTTTTTTTTGCTATAATGAATTTGTTTTTGATCATATAATACTTTGCTATACTATGTTGCAAATAAACATTGATTTTAGACCACATTTAGTCTATATAATGTATATTATTATGGACGGAGGCAGAAAATCCAGGTGTAGATTACTGCACAAAGTGAGAATTTGATTTTCCTTGGTCAGGATATGTACAGTCAGTCCAGCTTGGATTTACAAGGCTGACAATCAATACTGAACAAACAAGAACTCAAACGATGAATTATGAAAGAGCTGCAGCATCTGAAACCGACCACAATGAACATTTGACAGATAAACAGAAAACACAGTGCTTCAGTTTCAGACTCACAGTTTGTCATGTCTTTTAACGATTGGGATTGTCTCTGTCAACTCACCATATATTTTTTATTAGTAAGTTTTTGTTTTGTTTTGGGTTTTTTATCACTTACTAGAAATTTCAGGCGACCCCATTTGAATTCCAGGTGACCCCACGTGGGGTCCCGACCCCAGGTTGAAAAACACTGGGTTACACAGTGTGATGGTCACAGGCTGGAATGATTTCCTGTGTCGTTCAGTTCTATAAAACTATACTATAGATAAAAGAAATATATACAACATATAAGGATATATACAGGTAATAAAGGATGTACAAGGTCAAATTAATAACAAGGTGCATGGGTTGTGATTATTGCACTGAGGTAGGGTGAGTATTGCATTGTCCATTACACTGGGGGGGGGGGGTACATTTAATCCTTATTATATAAGTATTTTTACATTTTTGCACGATGAGTGAAAATAAAGGAAGCTGCGTGTTTTTGTTTTTTTTTATGTAACTGTATCAGTATATAAATCCTATCCAGCAACAAAATGTCCATCCAGTCTATTACTGTTTCAAAGTACACAACACAATCTGTTCATCTAAAACTGGAACCGATACCATGGTGCATCTGAGCCAATTTTCAAGCAGGACGAGACGGTTGTATTCACACACACACACACACACAAAAAAAAAAGCCTCACAAATTTACACCAAACAAAATCCTTACCTTCAAAAATATTAAGGTCATACATTTGTGGGAAGAACTCAAAATTTCCACAATTAAAGGTGTAAAATTAGGAGAAAAAAACCCACACATTTACACCAAAGAAAATCAATATTATGTGAGCCTGAAAAAACAGAAGTTTATGAGGAAAAAAGTGGTGGTAAATTTGTTTGAAAAAACCCCCACATTTCCGACAAACATGATTAATATTCTGTGAAGTTATATAGTCATATATTTATGAGTAGGATCTCACATTTTTTGGCATTAGAGGTGTAAATCTCACAGGCAAAATTCACAAATTTATACCAAACAAAATCAATACCTTTGAAAATAATAAAGTCATAAATTTGTGAGGAGGAAGTCAAACTTTATGAGAGTGTAGATGTAAAATTTCAGAGAGAAACCTCACAAATTTCAACAAAATCAGTATTCTGTCAGCTTACATGTCGGACGTTTGCAAGAATAAATTCATACCATCTAAGACTAACGTGTTAAATTTAGAAAAAAACAAATTCTTACATTTACAAGAAACATAATCGATATTCTGTGACATTATGATGTCAGACATTTTTGAGGAGAAACTCAAACTTTACGACATTATAGGTGTAAATTTTGGAGGAAAAAAATCTGAAAATGTGCATGAAACAAATTAATATCTGAAAATAATTAAATCATAAATTTGCGAGGAGGAAATCAAACTGCATGACATTATAGGCATAAATCAGTATATTATGATCTGTGACTGATTTTATCCAAGAGTAGAACAGTAAATTTGCAAGAAAAACTCAAAAAAAGTCAATATTCTATTATTATGACATATATTTATGAGGAGAAACTCACATTTTTTGGCATTAGAGGTGTAAATCTCAGAGAGAAAATTCACAAATTTATACCAGACAAAATCAATACCTTTGAAAATAATAAAGTCATAAATTTGTGAGGAGGAAGTCAAACTTTGAGAGTGTAGATGTAAAATTTCAGAGGGAAAACTCACAAATTTCAACAAAATCAGTATTCTGTCAGCTTACATGTCGGACGTTTGCAAGAATAAATTCATACCATCTAAGACTAATGTGTTAAATTTAGAAAAAAACAAATTCTTACATTTACAAGAAACACAATCAATATTCTGTGACATTATGATGTCAGAAATTTTTGAGGAGAAACTCAAACTTTACGACATTATAGGTGTAAATTCTGGAGGAAAAAATCTGAAAATGTGCATGAAACAAATTAATATCTGAAAATAATTAAATCATAAATTTGCGAGGAGGAAATCAAACTGCAGGACATTATCATAAATCAATATTCTAATCTATAACTGATTTTATCCAAGAGTAGAATTGTAAATTTGCAAGAAAAACTCAAAAAAAGTCAATATTCTGTTATTATGACATATATTTATGAGGAGAAACTCACATTGGTTTTAGATTAGATTAGATTAGATTAGGTTCCTTTTATTGTCATTGCAAATAAATACAACAAAATTTTAAAGCACAAGGTAAAAAAAATGGGACCCATAAAAAAAGTATAAGAACAATAAATACTAAAGAATAAATTATTCCATTCATACTCCACACCCACACTACAAACATGCATGTAAAACAAACAGGTAGTGCCTAAAAATATGCAGTAACCAAAAAATAAGCCTTTAATGTGTAAAATAGTCCCAGATTATTGCACAGGCCCTTATATCTTTAGTGCATTATTTAGTTTGGTGATGGCTTGAGAATAAAAACTATGGAACAGTCTTTATAGATAGATGTTTCACAGAAAAAAAAATCACAAATTTATACCAAACAAAATCTTTTTTTTTTTGTCAATATCTTTATTGAGTTTTTCATGACACAAAAAAAATATAGAAAAAGAATTTTTAAAAAATTAAAAAAAAAAACATATGATAAAATACATACAATGAAATAGAGTTTCTGTTCCTTCACATATACAACATTTCATTATGAACAGCCAAATATACATAAACACAAACCAGCATAGACAAGCACATAAACAAACAATTCTGTCTTAGACAAAAACAACCATACCAACAAAACAACACCAGGGGATGAGGCCATCTCATACATAAACAAAAGCATTATATATGATATGTAAAAATGAGAGTGGAAAGAATCCATCCAAAGAAAATCTATACTTCTGAAAATAATATCTTAACATAATATCTTAAACGTGTGAGGAGGAACTCAAACTTTCTGAGTTTGTAGATGGAAATTCTAAAGGAAAAACGTTCAAACAATGTTCTGTGAAATCATGAAGCAAAAAAAATATATATATATATATATATGAGGAGAAACTCAAACCTTATGGCATTAAAGGTGAACATTTCTGAGACAAAAAACTCACACATTTAGAAGAAACATAATCACATAAAAGTCAGATAAGTGATTAAGTGATAAGTGATTTGTGATAAGAACTAATATTATCCAAGACCAAAGGGATATAAGAAACTATGTGAAATTCTAAAGTCATATGTGTGAACTTTTTGATAATAGAGCTGGAAAATGTAAGAGAAAAAAACACAAAATTGTGAGAAACAAAATCAATCATATACAGTCATATATTTATGAAGATAAACTCATACTTTTCAGATTGTAGGTATAATTAAAAAAAAAAAAAAAATCCACTTTTACAAAACACATAATCAATATTCTGTGAAAAAATAAAGTCAGAAATTTATGAGGAGAAACAGAACCTTTTTGACATTTAAGGTAGAAATACCTGAGACAAAAACCCCCACACATTTACAAGAAACATAATCACATAAAAGTCAGAAGTTTGTGATAAGAACCAATTTTATCCAAGGCCAAAGTGATGGTGATGTAAGAAACTATGTGAAATTATAAAGTCCTATGTCTGATGAGAAACTCCAACTTTTTGACAACACAGTTGGAAAATGTAGGAGAAAAAACTCACAAAATTATAAGAAACAAAATCAGTCCACCCTCTGTTAAATTATACAGTCTTATATTTATGAAGATAAATAAACTCAGACTTTTCAGATTGTGGATACATATATATATATATATATATATATATATATATATGTGTGTGTGTGTGTGTGTGTGTGTGTGTGTGTGTGTGTGTGTATATATATATATATTTTTTTTTAATTAATTTATTTTTTTTTAATCCACTTTTACAAAACACATAATCAATATTCTGTGAAAAAATAAAGTCAGAAATGTATGAGGAGAAACTCAAACTATTTGAAATTAAAGGTGGAAATTTCTGGGACAAAAAACCCACATATTTACAAGAAACATAATCACATAAAAGTTTGTGATAAGAACTAATTTTATCCAAGACCAAAGTGATGGTGATATAAGAAACTATGTGAAATTATAAAGTCATATTTGTGATGAGAAACTCCAACTTTTTGACAACAGAGTTGGAAAATGTAGGAGAAAAAACTCACAAAATTGTGAGAAACAAAATCAATCCACCTTCTGTTAAATTGTCATATATTTATGAAGATAAATAAACTCAGACTTTTCAGGTTGTTGATATAATTTTTAAAAATCCACATTTACGAAACACATGATCAATATTCTGTGAAGAAATGAAGTCAGAAATGTATGAGGAGAAAGTCAAACTTTTTGACATTAAAGGCAGAAATGTCTGAGCCAAAAAACCCACACATTTACAAGAAACATAATCACATAAAAGTTAGAAGTTTGTGATAAGAATTATTACTATCCAAGACCAAAGTGATATAAGAAACTATGTGAAATTAAAAAGTCATATTTGTGATGAGAAACTCAAACTTCTTGACAAAATAGTTGGAAAATATAGGAGAAAAAACACACAAGACTGTAAGAAACAAAATCAATCAAGCTTCTGTTAAATTAACCAGTCATATATTTATGAAGATAAATAAACCCAGACTTTTCAGATTGTAGATATAATTTTAAAAAAAAAAAAAAAAAAAAACATCCAAATTTACAATACACACACATAATCAGTATTCTGTAAAAAAAAAAAAAAAAAAAAAAAGTCAGAAATTTATAAGGAGAAAGTCAAACTTTGTGACATTAAATATAGAAGAGAAAACTCACCAGTTTGTGAGAAACAAAATCCATATTCTGTGAATAACGCAAGAATAAACTGATATTATCTAAGACTTAAATGGTAAATTTATAAGAAAAAAAAACTGCATTTATGAAAAACATAATCAATATTCTCTGAAACTACTGAGTCATAAATATGTGAGAAGGAGACAAACTTTTTGACATTATTGGTGTGAGAAGCAAAACCAACATGTTTTGAACTTATACATGAAAAAATTTCAAAAACAAAACTATTTATTTAAGACTAAAGTGGCAAATTTGCAAGAAAAACTTTGTCATGTTGTTGCTTGATAAAGTTTTATTTTATTTAATTTTATTTTATTTTACATAAGATACCAGAGAATATCCAAGGTTTTTTTCCCACATAAATCTACAACTTTAACCTTGAAAATATGGCCTTTTATTCTGAAAAATTGTTTGTTTGTTTGTTTATTTATTTATTTCAAATTTGCATTAAAACCAAACAACAAAAGGATTATATAAAAGAGAGTCCAACATTCAAAAAGGAGCAGGATGAAGTTTAATTTATAATCTCCCGCCCCCTTACCCCATCCTTAAACCTACCCTAAATTCCTACACAAAACACAAAATCTCTGTACATTTCAAGGATAGATTGTCCATTTTGCAGCAGGATTTCACATTAAAGTAAACTCTGTCCTTTTCGTAGCAGTAATAGTGCACATATAAAAAAAACAAAAATAAACTCTGTCCATTTCATTACAATAATACCCATATTAAAAAATAAATAAATAAATAAACTGTCCTTTTTGTAACACTAATACCCATATAAAAAAAAATAAATAAAAATAAATAAACTCTGTCCATTGCATAACAATAATACACATATAAAAAAAAACAAAAAATAAACTCTGTCCTTTTCATAACAATAATACACATTAAAAAACAAAATTAAACTCTGTCCTCTTCATAACAATAATACGCAAATTAAAAAACAAAAATGAACTCTGTCCTTTTCATAACAATAATACACATTTTAAAAAAAATAAACTCTGTTCTTTTCCTAACAATAATACACATTAAAAAAACAAAATTAAACTCTGTCCTTTTCATAACAATAATACACATATTAAAAAACAAAAGTAAACCATCCCTTCCTTAACAATAATGCACAAAAAAAAAAAGAACTGTCAATTTCTTAGCAGTAATATACTTATCAAAAACAAACTATATCCAATTTATAGCAAATACCCTTATAAAAAAAACCTAAAATATACTGTCCATTTAATGACAATAATTCCCATATTAAATAAAATAAATAAATAAATAGATAGATAAATAAAGTCTGTCCTTTTCATAACACTAATACCCATATAAAAAGATAAAAATAAAAAGTAAACTCTGTCCATTTCATAACAATAATATTCATATAAAAGAACAAAAAAAACAAAGATTTCATTTCATGACAATAGTAAATAAAAGCATTTTTTCCGTTCCCATTGAAAATGCTTTTACTTACTATAACCTTAATAAAGTTGACCCTAGAAAATCGACATTTACCAATACTCCAATATAAATCACCAATATTAAGATTAATTTTCATTTCGTCATAAGTCCTGCCAACTCTATTGTATTTTCTGTATTTTATAAGTTTCTAAATAAACTGGAGCTAAAAGCCACAGTGTGTGAACTCCTTAAACACCTCCAACACTTCTTCCACCTTTACTTTTGTTATTTCTTCAGGGTTAGAATGAGCATCTGCTTTTATTTCTCCATCTCTTGATAAAAGAAGAAAGTACTGGAAGTATGTGCGCATGATTAAAAACTCGTACAAATATCAGAAGTGAACGGCGTGGACAGGCTGAAGTCAGTCATTAGTGTGACCTCCGTTCGCTCTTAGTAGTTTGTCGACTGACTTAAAGGTTTCCTGAGTGATTGTGTTGACCGACCAAAAGAGTTCAAGACGTGTTAAGAGCAGATAGAGGTCACAGCCAACGCTCGGCACTTTGCTCTGTACAAAGGGAAATGTTTGCTTTTAATGCGACTCGCTCACTTCCTGTAGATTCCACTTTATCTTCATACAAAGACTGAGAATGCACTGTAAAATAAAATCTGTAATTTAACAGAATTTTCACTGTTTATTTTACAGATTTTTCCTGTATTTTTAAGATACAGGAAAATATCAATGAAATGACAAAAATAGACTGTGGTTTTACATGTCAAATGTAAAATAACTGTGAATAACCATAAAATTTCCATTTTTTAAAAGAATTTTTTTCTTTTTTTCACAGAAAAATACAGTTAAAATACATTTGCAAACGTTTCATAATTTCACAAATATTTCTTTTCTATTTATGAGATTAAACTGTTAATTTAAAGTTTAATACTGTAAAAAAAAAAAAATAATAATAATAATAATAATAATAAAAAAACAAGATAAAAAATACTGACAATTAACCATAAAAGAAGTATTTGTTCTGTAAGTTTAACAAGACTTGTTTGTTAATTGACAAATATCTTGTGTAATTACAGGAGGTTTCACAACAAAAATGTTGAACAAATGTATTTTTGTGAATGTATAGCATGTATAAGCACTGATAAACTGTCCAAATACAGTTTTTATTAGTGGATTGTACAACTGAGTCTCATTGAAAATTATTTATACATATATATTTATAGGTAATTTGATTGGTTTAATACATGTAAATATTCTTTATTAAACATTAAAAAGTTTTTAAAAAAAATGCAAAGTCTCATGTAAAGTTAGGGCAAAAAAATGTATTTTAATTGTGGAAAATTACCGTATTTTTATGAGATGGTTATTTTCCGTTATTTTACAATATTTTTTTTGTCGCCCCAGCTGCCAGAATATTACCATATTTTTTTATGTTTTTTTTTTTTTTTTATTACAGTGTGTAGATGCTTTTCAGTATAACTGTATGAACCTATTTCTGAGATTTTTTGCACAGTTCTGTCATTTCTGGATTTCCATCAACCCATAAAGACCCAGTGCTACTTTTGTGTCAGTTCCCAAATGAATTTTTCTTTATATTTAACCAATTTTAAGTGATTTATTACCATTAATGCTACTATTATCCTCTATATTTTTCATTTTTCAGTGAAAATCATGTATTTTCCTCTATTTAATTTACTGATCATGTAGCTGTTCATACAACTTCAGAGTAAATGCAAAGGTTGTTTTATCAGAAACAGAAAAAAAAACAAAAGAAAAAGGGAATTTTTTTAGTAAAGATATCATTAACTGAACATACGGGTTGACCCATAAAGACGCAGTGTGACTTTTGCGGCAGTTCCCAAATAAATTTTTCTCTATTTAACCTTTCTTTAGTGATTTATCAGCATTTATTATAATAGTATCCTCTGTATTTTGTGTTTCTTCTATAACAATCTGGCAGTTTCCCACATTTAATTTACTGATCATGTAGATTTTCACAAAAGCTCATGTTAAAGTTAATTGTCATAATATGAGAAACAGAGAAAAATGAAGAAAATGTGACTTTTTCAACAAAAACTCAGAGTAAATTCAAAATTTTATCAGATACAGAAAGAAAACTGAAGAACAAGATAATTTTTTAGTAAAGATATCATTAACTGAACATAAGTGTTAACCCTTAAAAACGCAGTGTGACTTTTGCGGCAGTTCCCAAATCAATTTTTCTCTCTATTTAACCTTTCTTTAGTGATTTATCAGCATTCATTATAATAGTATCCTCTGTATTTTGTGTTTCTTAAATAAAAATCTGGCAGTTTCCCACATTTAATTTACTGATCATGTAGATTTTCACAAAAGCCCATGTTAAAGTAAATTGTCATCATATCAGAAACGGAGAAAAATGAAGAACATGTTTTTCAACAAAAACTCAGAGTAAATTCAAAATTCTGTCAGAAACAGAAAAAAAACTGAAGAAAGAGTGACTTTTTTTTAGTAAATCTAGCATTAACTGAACATAATACAAGTGTGTCCATCCACTTTCATTGATCCAACTCTAAGGGTTTTACTGATGAATCAATGTTGTAGAAGATGACAGTGTTTCCATGGTAACTATGGAGCCTCTGAACGTCCAAATGGGTCATATCTGATGAGTGTGAAAAGATGAGAAAGTGCATTTTACACCAATTATTTACATGGATTGACAGGTTTAGTGGATCAGAAGTCATTAAACATGTATTTATTTATAGATTAGTAGATGCTTTTGGTCACTGGTGGCTGTTTAGGTCTTAGAGGAAAAAAAAACATCTGACATAATTTATTATAATATTATCCTCAACATTTTGCATTTTTCATTGAAAATCAAGTATTTTCCCATGTAATTGTTCATAAAAGCTCAGAGTAAATTCAAAGGTTATTATATCAAAACACAGAAAACTGAAGAAAAAGTGACTTTTTCAGCAAAATATATCATTAACTGAACATAAAAACAAGTGTCTCCATTCACTGTCATTTATCAAAATCCATGGGTTTTACTGGTGAATCAATGTTGCAGAAGATGACGGTGTTTCCATGGTAACTATGAAGCCTCTGAACATCCAAATGGGTCATATCTGATGACCGTGAAAAGATAACACTATATTTGACACCAATTATTTACATGTATTGATAGAATTATTGAATCTGCAGGTATTAAACAGTTTAGATCAGTAGCTGACTTTGGTTGCCAGTGGGTTAAATGGAACTCTTACTATAATAGAACTCTCTTTTAATTTTAGATCAGAAGCATCTACTGATCTGAAATGTTTAATAAATTTTCAATGACTAATCCTATCAATATACTTAAATATTTCAGGTCAAATCCAGTTTCTCAGCTTTTCATAACATGTGGAGTAACTAAAGTATAATGAAACATGAAAGAAGAGTTGGAGGTAAAATCTGATGTTTTCTCTTAAATGTTAACCCTCAAAAATGTCAAATGGTTAATAACTATTCAACCACTGATTCTATTAACCCTTTCATGCGTACCGGTCACTCCAGTGGACAGTTCTTCTACAGCTGTTCTCTTATTTATTCCTGGGTTTTGTTGTTTTAGTTCCATATCAGCCGACACAGCACCATCCCATAATATACTGACATTCAGACCATTACTGTACCTTTATGTTCTTGATAAACCTGATCTGTAGTGATATATCTGAGTGTAAATCAATTGCTAATTGTTTTTAGACTGTAATTAACAGTTTTCTTAAACAAAAAGTTTTGTGGGTTTTTTTGCATGTTATCTCCAATAAGTAAGAACTAGTATTAGAATATGTTAACATGTGAGAAAACATCAGATTAGCTGCATGAAAAGGTTTTTATTTCATAGTTTTCACACCGTTTATCACTTTCTGACATTGCGATTTTAATAATAATAATAATAATAATAATAATAATAATAATAATAATAATAATTTTGTTTTAGTTTAGTTTAGTTTATTTGAAAGGGGACAATGCAATTTCATAAAACACATGGTTACACATGGTTAAAAAAACAGTCAGAATTAGCCAGAAGGCGAGTTTTCATCTGTAGTCCCCTGGCCAAGTTTTAAAAAGGCAGTAAAAAAAACATTTACAGGAGATACATGTGTTTATTATTATTATTATTATTATTATTATTATTATTATTAATAATAATAATAATAATAATAATAATAATAATAATAATAATAATATTATTATTATTATTATTATTATTATTATTATTATTATTATTATTAATAAACACATGGTGTCCAAATGAGTGGACATTTATGTAACTCCACAAAAAAAAAAAAAAAAGGTTCATTAAAAGACATTCAATCACATTGTTATTTTATTGCCTAAAGAGGAATAAAAACACCCAGGTAAAAAAATCTTGACTAAGGTTCTCATAATTCATGCATGAAAAGGTTAATACAGTGAAATAATTCATGTAAAATGCACTTTCTCATCTTGCCATGGTCATCAGACATGACCCATTTGGACATTCAGAGGTGCTGTAGTTACCATGGAAACACCATCATCTTCTACAACATTGATTCACCAGTAAAACCCATGGAGTTGGATCAATGACAGTGGATGGAGACACTTTTTTGTTCAGTGAATGATTTATTTTTGCTGAAAAAGTCACTTTCTCTTCAGTTTTCTCTGTTTTGATAAAATAACCTTTGAATTTACTCTGAGCTTTTATGAACATGGGAAAATACTTGATTTTCAATGCAAAATGCAAAATGTTGAGGATAATGTTATGATATGTTGTGTGAGATGTTTATTTTCCTCTAATGTTAACCCTCAAAGACCTAAACAGTCACCAGTGACCAAAAGCATCTACTAATCTATAAATAAATACATATTTAATAACTTTTGAGTCACAGATCCTATCAATACAATTAAATAATTCCGATAAAATACCGTTTTTCAGTTTCTCATCACATCAGATTTGGATGTTCAGAGTCTCTGTAGTGAACATGGAAACACCAATATCTTCTACAACATTGATTTATCAATAAAACCCATGTAAACAAATGACATCAGTTGTAGAAGCTTCTTTTTATGGTCAGTAAATTGCATATTTTAGTTTTAGTTTAGTTTAGTTTATTTCAGACACAAAAATAATACAAAACACAGGAAAAAACATAACAAGACAAAAAAAAAAAAAGAAAGGAACAGCTGTTGTGCCTGAAAGGGAGTAGGAAGAACCCACTGCTTAACCAGTCCAACCCCCTGTTTCCAGTCCAGTTTTTCTAATTTTTATTTCAAACATGTAGACAGTGAAATCAAAACAAAACCAACCAACAAAATGTCAGTAATGGTACATAAAAGGCCGATAAGAAAACAAAAGAGAAAAGAGAGAAATAAATAAATAAATAAATATATAGAATAAAAATGAATAAAATTAAACATGCTCAAAAAGGAGTAGGAAGAAATAAAAACTTCTATACTCCTTCCCCCAACCTCTATTCTTTATGATCTCTATATAAATAATAGCAATTATTATTTTATGTGAATATCAATATAATAACAACAACCACAACAATATAACAATATCACACATCCTTATTCCTATATACACTAATACAATAATACCTATTTACTAATTATCATACCAGTATCAGTACTCTCAGATATTAATAAAACTAAAAAACAAACAAAAACTAAAAACACATATACATATATGATATAAATACATATAATATTCTAAGTGTCTCCAACCACTGTTAGTGCCTAATCACATAATATACAACATAAGATTGTGTTTATCCAAAAACCTATACATACACACCCCTACAAACCTGCACACCCATACACCTACAACCACATTCATGTTATATACACACCAAATGATGTCTACATCTGTACACCAACCCACACACACACACACACACACACACACACACGCACACGCACACGCACACGCACACACACACACACACACAATACAATATAACAACCTGACAATCCAAGTAACGATCACATCCTTCCTTGAGCAATACGTTGTGACAAAACCATTTCTTTGTACATTATTTTGAATTTTGGACTGTTTGGACACCACCTGAGGTCTACAGGTCTACATTTAGCTGAAAAAGTCACTTTTTCTTCAGTGTTCTCTGTTTTGATAAAATAACCTTTGAATTTATCCTGAGCTTTTATAAATATCTACATGTTCAGTAAATTAAATGAAGGAAAACACCAGATTTTAACTGAAAAAATACAAAATGTAAAAGATAATATTATAATAAATGGTCATAAATTACTTAGGATAGGTTTAATGTAGATAAAAACTACAAAAATAGTTCTAGATGTTTCAGGGTTAGTTTTTTTTTTTTGTTTGTTTTTTTTAATGATTTAATTTAAACTTTTTCAATCCACAAAACCAAGACACATACTCTTCGTGAGTACAAACAAACCAAAGCAACAATCACAAAATCAACTTGAGACAAAAAAAAAAAGACGACAAAATACCCCCTCCCAAAAAAGAAATAAATAAATAAATATACATATATACATATATATATATATATATATATATACATACACACACACACACACACACATACACACACACATATATATGCACAATAACACAATAACAACACAAATTAACCCCCACCCACAAACATGCTCAACCTCAGCATCCTCATACCTGGACTTTTTCTCCTTTTATATTATATATTTTTCTAGCACTTTTCTCCATATAATTTTAAATTGGGTTCATTTGTTCTTTTCCGTGGCTATTGCCTCTCCTATGTTCAAACAACAACTCAACTCTCGTTTCCAATGTGACAGTGAAGGTGCGTAGGTAGATTTCCAGTGCTCAAGTGTCAGTTTTTTCAATACAATTGATGAAACAAAAATTAAATCCACCTATGTGGATACTTCACTGTATCTTGTAACATATCTTTAAATACACAAAGTGATGAATCAAAATTAAATTTCACACCCGACACTTCAGACAAACAATGTTCTACATTCATTCAAATCCTTTAAATTTTACTACATTCCCAAATGCATGGATTAACGTGTCTCTAATTTCACACGGGGTTAGTTTTAATATACAATCTAAAATACTTTAACTAGTTACCCAAGGATGGCACCATAAAAAACACACTGTTAATCTGTGCTTATTCTACTTAAAACTTCCAAGAAAAAAAACAAACAAACCACACATGCTCTAATTTGATACATTAATGATGATATAAATTACTAATAAATACTAAAGTTATAAGCAGTAAATGCTGAGGAACTGAGCGCCATCATTCCATTATTTTGACTGTTACTGTTTTGCTTGTGAGTATTGATTTTGCAACTTTATGATAATGAATTTCATGCAACAGAACAGAGTCTCATACATGGACAAACACAACTGCCAGCCTGTTTCTACAGTGTGTTTCTCACACTTTTAACAGTGCCTTAAAGTTACAGAGGCAGGAAAACGAGGTCACGATCATTTAAAAACAGCACAACATTTCAACTTTATGTGCAGAATGTGAAACCAGGCCTATAGCTTCAAGTCTAATGATGTCCACGGAGAGTAAACTTGATGAAGGAGCAACATTTGATCCACCAACAACTATAACATCACATATACCAACATATTTTTATCATCGATCGATGCATTTGTACATAAGAGGCTTCATTTTTCACATAAAACTGTGTGAAATTTATCAGATAGGAGGGATTTTTAGATTACTCACATTACACTAATCTGTTAGTCTATAACTTCTTGTTTATTGTCTCTTACTGTCTGTTTTTTTTTTTTAAATGTTTTTACTCGTTTTAGTCTGTTTGAGTGCAGCATTTTGCTCTGATTATACTGAGCTTTATGGTGTCAAAGTTTAGGAGGAAAAGAAATTGTTAAATCTTCGTAGATTATTTGCTGTACTTGGCATTTTTCTTCTCCTTTTCTCTCTATTTAACCGTTCTTCAGTGTTTTATCACCATTTATTATAATGTTATCCTCCGTATTTTATGTTTTTCAGGTATTTTCCTATAATTTACTGATCATGTAGATGTTCGTAAAAGTTCAGATTAAAGTTGAGGGTTATTATATCAGAAATAAGGAAAACTAAAAAAAAAGACTTTATTAGCAAATATATCAATAACTGAACATAAACAAAGTGTATTTATCCACTGGCATTGATCAAAATCCATTAACTGTAACAAATTTATTTAATTTCTACAGTAAAATAAATAAAAAAAATAAATAAATACAGTAGCTTCTTGTCCTGATGGTTTAGAACAGGGGTCTCAAACTCATTCTCTTTCAGGGGCCACATTCAGCCCGATTTGATCTCCAGTGGGCCGGACAAGTAAAATAATAACATAATAACCTATAAATAATGACAACTGCAAATTTTGTCTTTGTTTTAGTGCAAAAAACCCCATTAAATTATGAAAATACTTACTTTTATAAATGATCCAAACAAAAAAGATGTGAATAACCGGAAAAAACTGAAATTTCTTACGAAAAATAAGTGCAATTTTAAAAATATTCTGCATCAACTCATCATTTCTACATGTGCATTATGGATCGGATCTACAAAGACACTAAACACTTACTAACAGGAAGAAAATAGTTAAAATTTTGCTTAATTTTCTTTGGACATTTCAGGCTGTTCATATTTGTTCAGATTATTCACATTTTATTGTCTCAGGATAGTTTGTAAATGTAAGTATATTCATAATTTAATGTTATTTTTTCAACTAAAACAAAGAAAAAAATTTGAAGTTGTTAATTGAAGATTTTTTGCTTTATTCAAGATTTTTTGCTAAATTTGAGATTTTTTTTTTTTTTTTTTTTTGGCTTAATTGAAGATTTTTTTTACTTAATTGAAGATTTTTTTTTGGCTTAATTCAAAATGTTTTTACTTAATTGAAACTTTTTTTTGGCTTAATTCAAGATTTTTTTTTTAATTAATTGATTTTTTTTTTTTTTTTTTGCTTGATTCAAGATTTTTTTCCTTAATTCAAGCTATTTTTTTTTTTTTTTTTTTTTTTGCTTAATTCAATTCAAGACTGTGGAACTTTTGCACTTGGCCAATTCATCCCACGGGCCGCATTGGAACCTTTGGCGGGCTGCATTTGGCCCCCAGGCCACATGTTTGAGATCCCGGTTTAGAAGGTGTAACTGTATTGCAATGCATTATGGGTAAAAAAAAACAAAAAACGGTAACTTGACGGTAACTTCAAGCATTTGTTGACAGTATCACATTGTAAAATTACAGGATGGCGGTATTTTCACTTGGTCCTGACTGTAAACGATTTAAATTATAATTACACACTGTTAGTATTAGAAGCATTTTAGCAAGAATAGTGTTTATTTATTTGTGTGAATGACTGTATTTCACGTTATTTTATTCATCTTAGTCATGTTTCATACAGAATGTACAGGGTGTGGGACTCAGAATGCATCGTTTTTGTAAATGTACACTCGCGAAAAACTGGTTAAGTTAAGCTAACGCTAGCTTTGTGCATTAGCCCTGTTCAGAAATGCCTCTGATAGTCCAGGCTCTGTTAGCTTCTTTAGCACATCTACAGTCGATCTGGAGCAGTCAAAACTAAAAAAAAACAACTAAACTACAATTAATGGTTGTTTCAAATATAAAACAACAACACATTACTGTAATTTATATACAGCAAAAACCTGTAAATAGTATCGAGTAATATACTGTAATTATTTTTACAGTAATTAGCAAACAATTATATAGCACTGTATTGGCAATAGAATAGAATAGAATAGAATAGAATAGAATAGAATAGAATAGAATAGAATAGAATGCAAGGTGAGTTTATTTGTATAGCACTATTCATGCACAGTGTAACTCGAAATGCTTTGCAAAGGCATAAAAAAATCACAACAAAAGCAAAAGCAAGACATTGAAATTACATTAAAATAAAAAAGGTAAAAAAAAAAAAAAAAAAAAAAGAATAGAATAGAATAGAATAGAATAGAATAGAATAGAATAGAATAGAATAGGCTTTATTGTCATTACACCAGTTATGCAACAAAATTGCAGGTATTCTCTACCAGCGACAATGCACTTAAATCTAAATCAAAGCACAATAAAATACAGACATATATAAGAAAAATATAAGTATAAGGAAGTGTGCAATTAAAATATGTGTGAGTCAGTGTTGTAGAAGATGTCGGTGTTTCCACGTTCACTACAGAGCCTCTGAACATCTAAATGGGTCATATCTGATGAGCATGAAAAGATGACAAACTGTATTTTACACCAATTATCTGAATGTATTGACAGGTTTAGTGGATCAGAAGTTATTGAACATGTTAGATCAGTAGACGGTTTATAGGTTAATTCACAGTAACATGAAACAACCTCCATATAAGTATTAAAACACACCGCCTGATTTCTTTATCAATAAATCGCTGTTTGATGACACAAACTTTGTAGCTGTATCTTCGGGGGGGTGGGGGGAGATGTTCAGCTCTCTCTCTCTCTTTTTTTTTATTTAGTCATCCAAGGTCGTAGAAATATCTCGCGACAGTTCCGTTTTGAGATGATTTTGGGGTTTTAAATTAGCACAACCCTCAGCAGTTCTTTTGTTCTCCCACGCTTTCCTCAAATCAGCCATCATTTCTCCACAACGAAACCAAAATTATCTTATCCACCTTTCATCTTCCAAATTTTTTCATCTGCATCACATTTTATTTGAGATTAAAGTAGGGCTGCGTCTTTGTGCAGCACTAATTGCCATAGAGCTTCAGTAATTAAAGGACAATAAAGCCTTAGTAGTAATTAGTTTCTCTTGTTTGGTTGCTAGCCCATCAATTGTGCTTCAATAATACTGATCATTAGCATGCGCCTGGGCAGTGAGGGATGCTGGGAAAGGAGCCCTGCACACACAGCACTCCACATTCCATTCCCATGAAGCCATGGCACCGAGCCATGTGGTTAACCCTGTATGTGCCGGAGGGGGGGTGGGGGGGGGGGAGTGGCACCCACGAAGGCCCACTCTGCAAAAACACAGAGGTTGTACTGTTACACAATAGACCCACTGGAATAATGACCAGCTTTTCCACTTTCTGAAGGTGGAGAACAAGAGCCGGAGCAGTGGGCAGATACTCCTGTCATAGTTTGTGTAAAAACAATTGCACCCTTTACTGTGCTCCTTTTATTCACATCCAGATTCATCTAATGAAAGCCTGTCTGCAACGCTGCGAAATCACCATAAAGAGCAAAGGAAATATGGTCACAGTTTTTTTGGAAAGTCCACCCACAGAGAGTTGTGAGAGCGAATGAATAATGGATCAATAATGTAAAGGAGGGGTGGTGGCGGATTTAGGAAAAAGAAAAAAATAATAACGTAAAGTACTTTGGGTGCCTTGAAAAGTGCTATAGACACCTAATCCATTATTATTATTATTATTATTATTATTATTATTATTATTATTATTATTATTATTATTATTATTATTATTATTATTATCGTGAGTGTGGCGTATAACTCACTAGCCATAAACCTCAGAGTTCTTCTGTACGTGACATGTATCAGTAAACAAAGGGTCTGGAGTCCAACTTTTCTGTTTTTGGTCTTTACATAAAACTTAGATTGATACAAACAAAAGATGAATTTCTAAATTAAATTACATGACGATCAAAAGGCTGTGATGCCCCTGGCTCTAGGCTTCTGCTTCTCTTTCTTTACGTTTTTATAATCTTAGCAGCCAATATGATTGCATCACACAATGATGTCAAGACTTATGGTATCGTTACTTGACATTCATATAATATACATAAATTATTAATAATAAATCAAATATGAATATAAATATGCATTTTTAACTGAAGCACAAAAAATGGCTCTAACAATTATTATTATTATTATTAGTATTATTATTAGTAGTAGTAGTAGTAGTAGTAGTAGTAGTAGTAGTTTTATTAGTTTTAGTTTTGGTAGCAGAACAGCTACTGTCAATATTTAATATGCATTATATAAAACAAAAATAATACTAATTATAACATGATCCTTAAACACTGCAAAAAAAGGCGTGTGTGAAAATAAGAAAATTAAACTCATTATTGGGTTAAAACGTGTTATTTCAAGCAGAATTATGTCAGTGCAGTGACAGAAAACTGCACTTGTTAAGTTTTCTTAAAATAAGAAAATCTCATCTAAGGATTATAGAATGGTTTAAATTCTTACTTTAAGTAGAATATACTTGTTTCAAGTCTTCATAGCAAGTTTTTATCTATCTATCTATCTATCTATCTATCTATCTATGGTCTTATGAAGATGTAATGACTCAATAGATATTTATCGACAAAACTGCAAAAAACAAGTAAAAATGTCTTGAGTGCAAACAGTTGTAGTTTGTTTTGTCATAAATATTGCTTAAAATAAGTTGTAATATCTAAGTGGTGTAGCTCAACATGACAAGACAAATAATTTTAACAAGATCTCAAAAAGTAAATAAAATTTAAAAAAAAAAAAAAGGATCTTTTAAATTCAAGTCAGTTTGTCTAAGTCAGATATTTCCTTTTTTACAGTGAAAATTCATAAAGGATGCATTAGTCAATGATGTCTGACAGATTATTTTGTCCTTTTCATCTCTTTTTTTTTTTTTTTTTTTTTAATCACTGTGATCAACATCTCACTTTCAACAGTGTCCTGAGTACATATGCACATTTAATTAACCGTTTATTCACTCTGGCCAACAGTTAAACACCTACACACATAGCATTACTATATAATAAAACAGTGGCAGGTACAACTGAGAGTAGAAATTTAGTGCGATTTCTACACGATGATTCATCAACAGACAAAGTGAAAGAGCTGAAGTGTTACCAGAAATATTATCATTGTTTTAACGCCGGGGCTTCTTGGAAACAGATCAAATTAGGATCCTTCAAATAGAACGGCATCATTAGAATAAAGAACATTTCTGTGTGCAGACCCGGTGTATGGATTGTGCTGTAAACTGTGGCATAGTAATAACGGCGGGCAGCAGAAAATGTGCTCTGTTCTGTACTTTGCCTTGACATGATTGAAAGACAATGGTCCCATGGATAGGCCATTTCAACATCAAATGTGCATGCACATCACAGGGCAAGGGTGTGCTATCCATCACATTCAGTGAGCTGTCACAGGCAGCTCTCACAGCACCAGCTTTTCTCCACACACATTTGCAACTGGATGGCAGTAGAAGATTAAACCTCCTGGTACATATTCAACCCTGAACATACTGTGTTTTGTGCACTTTTAAAACTGATCACTGTTGTCTGTATGGTTAAGTGAGGCGTCGCTTTCATCGCAGAGCTTTTTTGGAGGTTTTTTTTAATGAAAAGAACCAAAAAAATGTATTAAATTAACCCTATAATGTATCATATTTGATGCATGAGTTTTGAAGCCCTCTACATGATCAGTGTGATATATTTTGTTTATTTTTAACACAAATCTTTATTAAGGTTTTCCCACATTACATATATTTTCTGACATGAACATACTGTGTTTTGTGCACTTTTAAAACTGCACACTGTTGTCTATATGGTTAAGTGAAGCGTCACTTTCATTGCAGAGCTTTTCTGGAGTTTTTTTTTTTAATGAAAAGTACAAAAAAATATATTAAATTAACCCTATAATGTATTATATTTGATGCATGAGTTTTGAAGCCCTCTACATGATCAGTGTGATATACTATATTTTTTTATTTTGTTTTTTTTGTAACACATCTTTATTAAGGTTTTCACACATTACATATATTTTCTGACATGAACATACTGTGTTTTGTGCACTTTTAAAACTGATCACTGTTGTCTGTAGGGTTAAGTGAAGCGTTGCTTTCATTGCTGAGCTTTTCTGGAGGTTTTTTAATGAAAAGAACAACAAAAAATAATTGAAATTAATCCTATAACATATTGCATTTGATACACAAGTTTTGAAGCCCTCTACATGATCAGTGTGATTTTTTTTTTCTTTTTTTTTTTTTTTTTTAACACATATCTTTATTAAGGTTTTCACACATTACATATATTTTCTGACATGAACATATTGTGTTTTGTGCACTGTTAAAACTGATCACTGTTGTCTGTAGGGTTAAGTGAAGCGTTGCTTTCATTGCAGAGGTTTTCTGGGGCTTTTTAATGAAAAGAACAAAAAAAATTGAAATTAACCCTATAACGTATCATATTTGATACATGAGATTTGAAGCCCTCTACATGATCAGTGTGATATTTTTTTTCTTGAAAAACCTGATGTGTACAATTAGATACATGCAATACACAGATAATCCACCAGGGGGAGGAATCCTCTCACCAGAGGCCTTTCCAGTGACACTCCAAGACTGTCATTAATGAGGAAGGAGGCAGAACTTTGACAACTTTGAAAAGGAATTACCAATTTCTTAGACATGTTGGTGTTATTTTATGTTTTGTTTGTTCAGAAATAATAATTAGGGATGCACCGATGCCACTCGTTTCCAGACCAAGTACAAGTACTTATATTTAAGTACTTGCAAATACCGAGTACCGATATGAGTACTTAATAATCCCATTCCAGTTCTTAGTTCCTTTTGTAAATGTGCTTTATTGTCGTTGTCATTAGTCTGACTGGAACAAAGTGCTGCTGCTGACATTTAATGTGTTGGAATGAACGTTTCTTAATTAATCCACCAGGGGGCGCCACTCTTAATTAACCATACTGGACAAATACCACAAAGAAGAGTAAAGTTTTTTGAGAAGAAGAAAGTCAGTAATAACAAACATGGAGACGACAGAGGCAACACTAATGTGGATACTAGTGTTGATATTGCTGAGGGTAGTTGTCCTAAATCTGTCAGTAGTTTTTCTCTGACTCACACAGTCGCTCTTTGAACACATCCTCTACCTCCATGGTTTGCGGTGATATTCTCCATCTGGGTACGCATCCGCCAGCACCTGGAAAACGGATTGAATGTACGCAGAGGACGGACAGAACGCTCCGTCTGTATCTGTCTGTGTCTGTAATGTTACTTTTGTCACTGTCATTTATTTTGAAAAATGTCCACACTGCTGACATTACTCCTCTGCCGTGTACCTGCTGCACTTAACTGCGATGTGGTGTCAGTTGTATCAGAGTACTTTTACGAGTACGAGTACAAGTACACATGCTAAGTATTGGACAGTATCGGTGTATCCCAATAATAATATTTGAGCATTGAGACCTGATTTATCAAATATGATACAAAACTGAAACTCATACAAGGAAATTGATATTTCAAAATATTTTTTTGGTTGTTCAGAAGGACCAATAAAGGCTCCCGTTTCAAAGAACTGGAATTTTCTGTCAATACTTAATGGTTCAGGCTTTACAGGGTTAACCCATAAAGACCCAGTGTGACTTTTGTGGCAGTTCCCAAATTAATTTTTCTCTCTATTTAACCTTTCTTTAGTGATTTTTCACCATTTATTATAATATTATCCTCTGTATTTGTGTTTATTCAATAACTAGAAGCACTCGGAGAGCGCAGACCTCCGCCAAGGCTGATGAGTGCCCCCCCCCGTGGGCCCCCCCACGCCAAGGAGGTTATGTTTTTGCCAGGGTTTGTTTGTCTGTCTGTCTGTTTGTCTGTCCGTTAGTGTGCAACATAACTCGAAAAGTTATGGACAGATTTGGATGAAATTTTCTGGTCTGCGCCCCCCCCCCCCGTGGGCCCCCCCACCCCCGATCACCACCAAAATTTAATCATTTCTTCCTTATCCCATTTCCAACAAACCCTGAAAATGTCATCAAAATCTGTCCATAACTTTTTGAGTTATGTTGCACACTAACGGACAGACAAACAGACAAACAAACAAACCCTGGCAAAAACATAACCTCCTTGGCGGAGGTAAAAATCTGGCATTTTCCCCACATTTAATTTACTGATCATGTAGATGTTCATAAAAGCTCATGTTAAAGTTAATTGTCATCATATCAAACAGAAAAATGAAGAAAATGTGACTTTTTCAACAAAATCTGAACATAAACCAGTGGGTCTATCCACTGTCACTGATCCAACTCCATAGGTTTTACTGGTGAATCGATGTTATAGAACAGGGCTGTCAAACTCATTTTAGTTCAGGGGCCACATTCAGCCTAATATGATCTAAAGTGGACCAGACCAGTAAAATAACATAAATAATAGGAGAAGAACTGATAAATACTGTCAACTCCAAAGTTTTTTTCTATGTTTTTGAGTGAAAATAAGTCAAATACCGCAATGGGAATGTTTACATATGCAAACTGTACTTGAACATAACATAAACAAATATGAAGTATGTGGAATTGTACCAATATTCTGCCTGTTACTAAATGTTTTGTGTATTTGTAGATCCACTGTGATCTGTAAGTTGTGATGCACATGTATAAATGATAAACTAAGGCGTGATATTCTTCAAATTGCACTTATTTTTCTGACGAATTTCCAGGTTATTCACTTTTTTTGTAAAGGGCTTGTCTGTAAATGTAAACATTTTTATGTAATTTTACTTTGTTTTTTTTTTACACAACAAAGAGAAAAATTTGTAGTTTTCATTACTATTTCTAGTTTATTCTGACAGTATTTTACTGGTTCTGACCCACTTGAGATTGAACTGACCTAAAATGATTTTAACATCCTTGATTGTTAATATCATCAGCGAAATTTCTGCATTTCACAAAATCATCCCAGGGGCCAGATTGGACCCTTTGACGAGCCGGCTTTGGCCCCCGGACCGCATGTTTGACACCTGTGTTGTAGAAGATGACGGTGTTTCCATGGTAACTAAGGAGCCTCTGAATGTCCAAATGGGTCATATCTGATGACCATGTAAAAGATGACAAACTGTATTTTACACCAATTATTTACATGTATTGATAGGTTTTATAGATCAGAAGTTATTAAAGCTAGATTATTTTGGTCACCAGTGGTTGTTTGGGTTTTTGTGGGTTAAGTGCTGGCCTGAAAAAATAGTTGACCATTAAATTAATGTTTTAGAAACAGAACTGGAGTTTATAAATATGAAAATCCACTTTCTCTTTGCTTTATCATTGATAGGCGTAACAGTAAAATGAGGAGTGTACAGAGGCCTATCCAAGTAAGTTTTAGCATTTCACAAATTCATCCCAGGGACCAAATGTTTGACACCTGTGTTGTAGAAGATGATGGTGTTTCCATGGTAACTACGGAGCCTCTGAATGTCCAAATGGGTCATATCTGATGACCATGTAAAGATGACAAACTGTATTTTTTTTTACATGTATTAATAGGTTTAATAGATCAGAAGTTATTAAAGCTAGATTATTTTGGTCACCAGTGGTTGTTTGGGTCTTTGTGAGTAAAGTGCAGTCTAAAAAAAAAAGTTGACCATTAAATTAACGTTTTAGAAATAGAACTGGAGTTTATAAATATGAAAATCCACTTTCTCTTTGCTTTATCATTTATATCCAATTACATTTTAGCATTTTACAAATTCATCCCAGGGACCAAATGTTTGACACGTGTGTTGTAGAAGATGATGGTGTTTCCATGGTAACTACGGAGCCTCTGAATGTCCAAATGGGTCATATCTGATGACCATGAAAAGATGACAAACTGTATTTTTTACATGTATTAATAGGTTTAATAGATCAGAAGTTATTAAAGCTAGATTATTTTGGTCACCAGTGGTTGTTTGGGTTTTTGTGAGTAAAGTGCAGTCTAAAAAAAAAAGTTGACCATTAAATTAACGTTTTAGAAATAGAACTGGAGTTTATAAATATGAAAATCCACTTTCTCTTTGCTTCATGATTGATAGGCGTAACAGTAAAATGAGGAGTGTACAGAGGCCTATCCAAGTACATTTTAGCATTTCACAAATTCATGCCAGGGACCAAATTCGACCCTTTGGCGGGCTGGTTTTGGCCCCCAGACCGCATGTTTGACACCTGTGTTGTAGAAGATGACGGTGTTTCCATGGTAACTAAGGAGCCTCTGAATGTCCAAATGGGTCATATCTGATGACCATGTAAAAGATGACAAACTTTATTTTA